>NW_026110609.1:90000-94671 GCF_024679095.1 Eriocheir sinensis | reverse complement strand
TTCTCTTTGTAGACGCTTCCCCATCACTTCTCAACTCACCGCCCTCCCCTTGCCTCTCCTGCACGACTGCTGCCTTGCCAATCACGCCTCTCCTGCTTCCTCCCCCCCAGAGTCTCCGACAGTCCCCCCTCCTCCCACTCCGCCTTGACATCTCTCCGTCCTCATCCCCTCTCCGCCATCTAGCCTCATCCCACCCCAGTCTAAGCCTCTCCAGCATCACTCCTTCTCCTATGTAAGCAGGTCCCAGCTCCCTTGACATCCTCTCGATCAGCATCCCATCCTGACATCTGCTTAAGGTCAGCATCCTTCGACATCTATGCCAGGGTCAGCATCCCACCCCCATCTAAGCCAGGATCAGCATCCCACCTCCCTCTATCCCACAGGGTCAGCATCCTGACATCTAAGCCAGGCTCAGCATCCTCCCCCCATTATACAGCTCTCAGCATCCCACCCCATGTAACCAGGTCTGCATCACTCCCCCTCTAAGCCAGGAGTCAGCATCCCCACCCCGACATATAAGCCAGTCAGCATCACCCCGACACTCCTCAGCATCCCACCTCTCAGACACATCCTCCCCAGGGTCAGCATCCCACCCGACATTTATCCTCACCCCGACATCTGGTCAAGGTCATCCCACCCCTACATCTCGCCAGGGTCATCCCCACCCCGACATCTTAACCAGTCAGCATCCCACCACATCTAAGCCAGGGTCAGCATCCCCCCTACATCTAAGCCAGGTCAGCATCCCACCCATCTAAGCCAGGGTCAGCATCCACCCGACATCTAAGCCAGGGTCCCATCCACCCCGACATCTAAGCCAGGGTCACATCCCACCCCGACATCCAGCCAGTCAACATTCCCACCCCGACATCAAAGCCAGGGTAACATCCCACCCTGACATCTAAGCCAGGGGTATCATCCCACTCCCAACATCTATGCCTCAGCATCTCCACCTGACATCTCTAAGCCTTTGCATCCCTCTCCGACATCTAAGCCTTCAGCATCCCACCCCATTTTAAGCCAGGGTCTCCCACCCCCTCTGCTTTGGACCATCCCACCCCATCATATGACGCCTCTCCATCCTCGACATTAGCCTTAGGGTCACATCCCACCTCCATCTAAGCCAGGATCAGCATCCCGACATCTAAGCCAGGGTCAGCATCACCCAACATCTAAGCCAGGGTCGCATCCCCCCCATTATAAGCCTCTCAGCATCCCCACCTGACATATAAGCCAGGGTCAGCATCCCCACCCCGACATATAAGCCTGTCAGCACCTCCCTCGACATATAAGCCAGGTCAGCATCCCATCTGACATCTGAGCCAGGATCATCCACCCCGACATCCCTAGCCGGTCAGCATCACCCCGACATTTAAACCAGGGTCAGCATCCCACCCCTCCTAAGCCAGTATCGGTGTCACCGACATCTAAGTCCCAGGGTCAGCATCCTACCTCGACATCTAAGCCAGGGTCTGCATCCCCGACATCTAAGCCGGGGTCAGCATCCCCGACATATAGGTCAGCATCCACCCCGACACCTAAGCCAGAGCAGCATCCCACCCCAACATATAAGCCAGGTCGGCATCCCACCCCGATATAAGCCAGGGTCAGCATCCCACCCGACACTAAGCCAGGGTCAGCATCCCACCCCTTATCACGCCTTGGTCAGCATCCCACCCCTTGTAATGCCGGGGTCAGCATCCCACCCCGGCTTATAAGCCGGTCAGCATCACCCCGACATATAAGCCGGGTCAGCATCCCACCCCGACGCATCTCATAGCCAGGGTCAGCATCCACCCCGATCATCTAAAGCCAGGGTCAGCTCCACCCGACATATAATCACTCCCGCTTAAGCCTGGATCAGCATCACCCCGACATCTAAGCCTTCAGCATCCACACCTCCTCTCCATATCAAGCTCTCAGCATCCCACCCCTTATAAGCTCAGCATCCACCCCGACATATGTCAGGGGTCAGCATCCCACCCCTACACTAAGCCAGGGTCAGCATCCCACCCCGACATATAAGCCAGGTCAGCATCCCACCCGACATATAAGCCGGTCAGCATCCCACCCGACATATAATCCAGGGGTCAGCATCCCACCCCCGACATATAAGCCAGGGGTCAACATCCCCACCCGACATATAGCCTGGGTCAGCATCCCACCCCGACATATAAGCCGGTCAGCATCCCACCCCGACATATAAGCCAGGGTCAGCATCCACCCCGACATATAAGCCTGGTCAGCATCCCACCCACACTGTATAAGCCGGGTCAGCATCCCACCCGACATAAGCAGGTCGCATCACCCCATTTTATATAAACCAGGTCAGCATCCCCACCCCGACATCTGCCACGGTCAGCATCCCACCCCGACATCTAAGCCAGGGTCAGCACCCACCCCGACATATCAGGTCAGCATCCACCCCGACATATCTAAGCCAGGGTCAGCACCCCACATCTCCCATTGACATAAGCCAGGTCGCATCACCCCGACATATAACGCCTCAGCTTCCCCCCGACATATAAGCCGGGTCAGCATCCCGACTGGGTCAGCATCCCAGCATCCCACCGAGCCGCATCCCTGACACGGCTCAGCATCCCACCCCGACATATAAGCACGGTAAGTTCAGCATCCACCCTGCAGTGCTCGTGTTGCTGTCCCCCGACATCTAAGCCAGGGTCAGCATCCCACCCTGACATCTAAGCCAGTGTCAGCATCCACCCCGACATCTAAGCCAGGTCAGCATCCCATCCCGACATCTTAGCCAGGGTCAGCATCCACCCCGACATCTAAGCCAGGGTCAGCATCCCACCGACATCTTAGCCAGGTCTGCATCCCACCGACATCTAAGCCAGGGTCAGCATCACCCGACATATAAGACAGGGTCAGCATCCCACCCCGACATATAAGCCAGGGTCAGCATCCAACCCCGACATCTAAGCCAGGTTCAGCATCCCACCCCGACCTCTACGCCAGGGACAGCATCCCACCCCGACATATAAGCCAGGGTCAGCATCCCACCCCGACATATAAGCCAGGGTCAGCATCCCACCCCGACATCTAAGCCAGGGTCAGCATCCCACCCCGACATCTAAGCCAGGGTCAGCATCCCACCCCGACATCTAAGCCAGGGTCAGAATCCCACCCCCACATCTAAGCCAGGGTCAGCATCCCACCGACATCTTAGCCAGGGTCTGCATCCCAACCCGACATCTAAGCCAAGGTCAGCATCCCACCCCGACATATCAGCCAGGGTCAGCATCCCACCCCGACATTTAAGCCAGGGTCAGCATCCCATCCTGACATCTAAGCCAGGATCAGCATCCCACCCCGACATCTAAGCCAAGGTCAGCATCCCACCCCGACATCTAAGCCAGGGTCAGCATCTCACCCCGACATCTAAGCCTGGATCAGCATTCCACCCCGAGATCTAAGCCAGGGTCTGCATCCCACCCCGACATCTAAGCCAGGGTCAACATCCCACCCCGACATTTAAGCCAGGGTCAGCATCCTACCCCGACATCTAAGCCAGGGTCGGCATCCCACCCCGACATCTAAGCCAGGGTCAGCATCCCAACCCGACATATAAGCCCGGGTCAGCATCCACCCGACATATAAGCCAGGATCGGTATCCCACCCCGACATCTAAGCCAGGGTCAGCATCCTACCCCGACATCTAAGCCAGGGTCAGCATCCCACCCCGACATCTAAGCCAGGGTAAGCATACCACCCCGACAACTAATGAGGTCAGCATCCCATCCCGACATCTAAGCCAGGGTCAGCATCCCACCCCGACATATAAGCCAGGGTCAGCATCCCACCCCGACATCTAAGCCAGGGTCAGCATCCCACCCCGACATCTAAGCCAGGGTCAGCATCCCACCCCGACATATAAGCCAGGGTCAGCATCCCACCCCGACATATAAGCCAGGGTCAGCATCCCACCCCGACATCTAAGCCAGGGTCTGCATCCCACCCCGACATCTAAGCCAGGGTCAGCATCCCACCCCGACATCTAAGCCAGGGTCAGCATCCCACCCCGACATCTAAGCCAGTGTCAGCATCCCACCCCGAGATTTAAGCCAGGGTCAGCATCCCACCCCGACATATAAGCCAGGGTCAGCATCCCACCCCGACATCTAAGCCAGGGTCAGCATCCCACCCCGACATATAAGCCAGGGTCAGCATCCCACCCCGACATCTAAGCCAGGGATGCATCCCACCCCGACATCTAAACCAGGGTCAGCATCCCACCCCGACATCTAAGCCAGGGTCAGCATCCCACCCCGACATCTAAGCCAGGGTCAGCATTCCACCCCGACATATAAGCCAGGGTCAGCATCCCACCCCGACATCTAAGCCAGGGTCAGCATCCCACCCCGACATCTAAGCCAGGGTCAGCATACCAACCCGACATCTAAGCCAGGGTTAGCATCCCACCCCGACATCTAAGCCAGTGTCAGCATCCCACCCCGACATCTAAGCCAGGGTCAGCATCCCACCCCGACATCTAAGCCAGGGTCAGCATCCCACCCCGACATATAAGCCAGGGTCAGCATCCCACCCCGACATATAAGCCAGGGTCAGCATCCCACCCCGACATCTAAGCCAGGGTCAGCATCCCACCCCGACATATAAGCCAGGGTCAGCATCCCACCCCGACATATA
>NW_026110609.1:85000-87500 GCF_024679095.1 Eriocheir sinensis | reverse complement strand
GGCCGCCAGGGCGTCCAGCTCCTGCCATAAGCCGCCTCGTTGTTGTTGAGCGCGGCGAGGCGGCTGCGCCACTGCTGCACCATGCCGCCTTTCCTGGACTGGTAGAGGCGGTACAGGAACTCCCGGTCCTTGACGGGTTTTGGGACGTCCATCAGGTTGAACCTGATCTTGCGAGGCCTCGGGGGAAGCTCCTCGGCCTCGGCCTTGATCCTGTCGGCGTTGAGCTGCCGCACTCGTTCCCGTCCCTCGGCAAGTCGCTTCTTTTCATACTTCTCCAGCTCCCTGTAGCGCCGCCGCCACTCCTCGGCAGTCATGCCGCAGCGACACTCCTCGCAGGCGATGAGGTAGATGAAGTGCTCGGCACACTTGTACTCGTTGGTGGCCATCGAGGCGCCGTGCTTCACGGTGTGGTGCCCGAGAGTGGTGTGCTGTGCGTGCATGTGTTGGTGCTGGCCTTCCAGCGTGCTGCAGCACAGCCCCTTGGGCGATGAGATCTGCCCCTGCTTGGTGCTCGTGAATTTGTTTCTTGGATTGGGGTGGGCGTGGGTGGGTGTGGTGTATAGGGGGATGTCGAGATTCAGCACTACACCTCGGTTTGGGGAAACTGTTTTTGGGTAGCTCGGAGTTATTATTGCACCCCCCCGAGTCTAGAGGTGGTGGTGGCTGCCCGAGAGTCCTGTGTGTGCGTGCGTGCGTGTGTGTGTGGTCTGAGGCTCGCTTGGCCTCGTGGGTCAGGCACGGGATTTTGATTTCTTGAGATGGAGTCACCCTTCTCCTCTCTCTTACCCTACATAGGGTCGAGATTTACCACATCACCTCGGTTTGAGATATGCCGTTTTAGGGAGTTCGGAGTTCACATTGCATGGGGCGAAATCTAGAGCTAGTTGTATGTATCTTCTGTAGGGAAGATCGCTACGGGAGCTGAGTGGCTGGGTGATGTTAGCTGATTGGCTGGGTGGAGGGAGGGTGATGTTAGCTACGGGAGCTGATTGGCTGGGTGTAGTCTTCGCCTCGGTTCGCCTGTTTGAAAAGCCTGTCGTTTAAGTTGCCGGGGTATTCACGGACTGTTTTGTGACCCTAGTGGTGGCTCTACACGCCTTCAGCATCATGAATGGTAAAGTCACCCGTGACAACTTGGCCAAGCTTCTCCGCGGCCTTGGGAAATAGTCGTAATGGCAGCCCGATACGTTTGATTAAAATAACGGCCCTGTGGGGTAAGAAGTGAGCATTTTCTCCCTTCAGTAATTGTTTAATCCCACCATCTTAAGTATTGTGCGAAATATATGAGTAATAACACTGGTATTTGTCCCGAGGTTACGGCCGTGACGTCACCGCCGGAAGAAATAATGGAAAGGGAAGGAGAAAAAAAATGGAGCTGGAAGTGGAGGGAGAGAAGTGGAGGGAAGACACTGAAAGGGAAAGTGATAAAGGAAAGTGTAAATGCGAGGAGGAAGAGAAAGAGAAGGAAGGAAAAAAGGGAGCTGTTAGTGGAGGAAGAGAAAGATAGAGAAAATATTGGGAAAGTTGCGGAAAAATACGTGATTGGAGAGAGAGAAAAAAGTGTAGGGACGAGAGATAAAGTGGACGATAAAGTTAAATGCTGGATAATAAGAGAGGCGGGACAAGGGACTGAGAAGGAGAAGAAGGAACGGCAATAATGGAGAGAGGGATAACAGCTGAGAGCGGAGGAAAAGGAAAAGGGAGGAAGTAAAGGAGAAAAAAAGAAGTAAGAAAGAAAGGGAGAAGGGAAGTGTGAGGCGAGCATAGAAGAAAGAAAGGAAGGAAGGAAGGAAGGAAGGAAGGAAGGAAGCAAGAAAATAAGAGTTTAAGGGAGCGAGGAAGGAAGTAAGGGAGAGAGACAGTAAGGAAGTAAAAAGCAAGACTGAAAAAGGAAAGTAGCAAGAAGTGATGGAGAGGAGGAGGAGGAGGCGGAGGGGGAGAACGGAGGAAAAGGAGGAGAGAAAACATCAAACGAGAAGGAAGGGAAGACAAGCGAGGTGCGAGGACAGGAAAAGGAAGAAGGGAGGAAAAAATGGTATCTTTAAGATAATCTCTCTCTCTCTCTCTCTCTCTCTCTCTCTCTCTCTCTCTCTCTCTCTCTCTCTCTCTCTCTCTCTCTCTCTCTCTCTCTCTCTCTCTCTCTCTCTCTCTCTCTCTCTCTCTCTCTCTCTCGCAGCCTTCGTGTGTTTTCTCCTCTATAACTTTTCTATGCGACATGTAAATTAGAGTCTCGGTCTCTTTTAGCTGGCGGACATGTGTTTGCCCCGAGCGATTTACGTTATCATCTATTGTTCGCATTATCATTACCATCCATTATCTTAATCGCGGCATACATTGTACTCTCTCTCTTTTTCTCTTTCATTCTTTCTTGACCGTTCTTTACCTTGCGATCTCCCGGCATTTAGGTCAGCAAATTTGTACATCATCACGATTACTATTTTCCTTTCATAGTCCACTGCCAGACAAAGGCCTTTCCTAGTGTCCTCCTCCTCTCTGTCTG
>NW_026110609.1:0-80000 GCF_024679095.1 Eriocheir sinensis | reverse complement strand
GAGCCAACAGGTTTTCTGCTGCCTGATAGTCCATGTTTCCATGTTACTACTACTACTACTACTACTGCTACTACTATTATTATTATTATTATTATTATTATTATTATTATTATTATTATTATTATTATTATTATTATTATTATTATTATTGCTACTAATATTACTACTGTACTACTACTACTACTACTATTTTATTTTTATTTTTTTTATAGAAAAGGACACAGTTCAAGGGCGTGAAAAAAATACAATAATGGAAAAAAAAAGCCCGCTACTTACTGCTCCCGAATAGAGTACATAGGAGTGGCCAAAAAGAGAGGTCAATTTCGGGAGGAGAGGAATCCTGATACCCTCCTCTTGAAAGAGTTCAAGTCGTAGGCAGAAGGAAATACAGATGAAGGAAGATTGTTCCAGAGTTTACCAGCGTGAGGGATGGAAAAGTGAAGATGCTGGTTAAGTCTTGCATAAGGTGTTTGGACAGTATAGGGATGAGCACGAGTAGAAAGTCGCGTGCAGTGGGGCCGCGAGGGGTGGGGGTGGGGTGGGGTGGGGGGGGCATACCGTTAGCAAGTCCAGAAGAGCAGTCAGCGTGAAAATGTCGATAGAAGATAAAAAGAGAGGCAACATCGCGACGGACTTTACGAGGTAGAAGACTATCAGTAAGAGGAGGAGAGCTGATGAGACGAAGAGTCTTACTAATTAGGGCCGTATTCTTAAGGCTGGATTCACACGAGCCACTTTTTAGTGGCCAGTGGCCGCCACAAAATAATGGTCAAAATAGAACACACACATCTCTATGGGTGCATGCACACGGGCCACTTTTTTGTGGTCACCACAAAACAGTGGCGAGTTGTGGCGGGCGGAGCCATTTTCCGACCACGCCACTGTGGCCAGGGATAGATACCGTTGTTTCAAATGGCAGCGTGCACACGAGCCACTATCGGTGGCCACCACCCTGCCACCCGCCGCTTTCCCTCTGTCTTGACACTTGAACACCTGAATTTTAACTGTCATAATGATGTATAAGTATGACCTTCACGCATAACTTGTGTTCAGGATATAATGGATAAGCTCTTATATGCTTTCAGAACTAATGTTTCATTTCGTTTCACAGTTTTGCATATTAATTGATTCTGGTATGGATTTATTACTGAATGTGGTAGTTTTATTTACACGGAAGTAGAAAGGGGAAAGTGTTAGGTAACCGCAAAGACTGCTGAATTATGTCAATAAATTACATCTAATGTGACTTAATATTCTTCATGTTCAGTCTTATATTAAAATTACCGCAAGTCTCTCTTCTACTGGCACACACTTCCTCATGTTGATGTCCTGCCGTGTTATACGTGGACCATCTGCACAGGTACCGACAACGCCATATACTCGTGCTGAGCGAGTCCATAACACCGTGGGCCAGACCAATCCGCCGTAAGACTTCCTGGCCAGACTCACCGTTGTTATGAACTACGCTACCAAGATACGTGAAACTTTCTGAGATCTCAACGTCCTCGCCACACGCATGAACAGACTGTACTGTGTCATCCAGCAAGCCTCCAAACACCTGTACCTTGGTCTTGGCCCAGGAGACCTGAAGTCCCAAGGGCTTCGCCTCCTCGTGCAGTGCCTTGAGAGCCATCACCAAAACCTCCAGCGACTCCGCCAAGATTACTTCATCATCAGCAAAAACAAGGTCAATGACCCTGGTATTGCCAATGGATGCTCTGCAATGACTCTGGGCCCGTACTTATAAAGAGTATGTTTCGCTTATGTGAGGCATAAATCAAGAAAATGGCGGACACCGAGACATAAGGGAACCATAACCCTTAGGTTTCAACTAAGCGGAACATAAACTGACTCGCCAGCTACGCGCGGGGTGGAGGTAACATTGCTATCCTTAGGTCGACCTAAGCGAGCCATAACAGTCAAGATGGCGGAGGTAGTGGTGCGCGTCCGCGGCAGCTGAGGACTTTTCGGGCACGAAGAGACGTCCTTGATGAACTTCCAGACCCGGAATTGATCAAGAGGTACCGCCTGGACCGTGTAGGGATACTCTTCGTGACCGATTTGGTGCGTGAGGCCTTGGCTGCTCCTACAAACAGGAACCAAGCCCTCTCCCCTGAGATGAAGGTCCTCATAACACTGAGGTATCTTGCTACGGGCAAAATGCAGCAGTGTAGCAGCGACGACTTGGGGCCTTCACAACAGACCGTCAGCAGGGTCACCCGGGAGACTGTGTACGCCCTTGCGGCAGCTGTTCTTGCTGCTGCTGATGATGATGATGTGGCTGGGGGTGAGGCTGTGGTCCCTCCTGCTGCTGCTCCTGGTGTAGCTGCTGCTGCTGTTGCTGCTGACCTCGCTGGCTGCTGAGGGGCTGTAGAGGTCGTGGCTGGCTGTTGGCGGCCATGGCTGCTGACTGCTAGCTTGAAGCTCGCGGGAACGTTTGTTTACATGTTTGAGGGGCTACGTCCTTAATTTTATCATTATTCCATGTGATGTTGGTCTATGCATCGTCAACAATACCCGAAAATACTTTTATTTTATTTTATACATATTTCCAATACGTCTAAACAGGCACCTTGCTAGCCATTCTTTCTTGCCTTTTTAGGGTTTCAACGCAAACTATTCATTCATACACGTTCCGTTTATTGGTTCATGTTTACAGCTATCAACATATGCTCCTATTTTGTAAATGATTTACACCATAGTATGAACAAAGACACTCTCGCTAAACTCGGCGACACCTTTAAACAGTTGGCTCGTCCTTCAAGTGAAGAGGGACCGGAACACGATACCACAACCGGTGAATTTACTAAGGTAATCTTATGTTCAGGCACTCATTATTTATCAATTACAGGCCGCAGAATTCGTTCACCCCCGGGTTCGTCTGCATACTTACAACCCACTCAAGGTTCAAGGACACCCTCACCAGCATCCCCTCGCACCAGCCGCAGTATTACAGGCTCAAAGTAAGGTCTCTCTCACCTGTAGTTTTTGCAAGCAATCAGGACATCCTGAACATTCTTGCTTCGCGAAACGTAGGGAATCAACACATTTTGCCATATCCACGGGAATTGTTTTCATGATTCAGACAGTTGTTCTGCAATACAAAAGGCCAAGGAGGAACAGAAGTACAAGTCCTCAGCGGACAGTAAACCACACTCCTCTTCTCAGAATAAAAAGACATGACTTCGTGACAGCCCCGAGGCGTACATCCAAGTGTCCCTTAAGGAAAATACTACTTGGGAGCAACTTGACTCCGTCATTGCCGCCTTGGGACGGACAAGCATAATTGCCCTCCCTTGCAAGGTGGGCAAAATTTCACTCACCTTAGCGGTTGACACAGGTGCCACAGTCAATGTCATCTCCGACTCCGCTTACAGGTCTCTGACACGACAGGCGAGTGGGGAAAATTGGCCGCTCCAAGAGAACGACCTGAATGTGGTAGGCGTGACGGGCACCACTTTGGGAATCCTTGGGCGAGTACCACTAACAGTCAGCTTACATGAAAAAGTATGTCCCTTTCGAGATTTCTTTATGTCTCTAGCAGGTTTGCTTTACCTGTGGATGGGATCTTAGGATTAAACGCCATGAAAGACCTGCACATCGCCATAAACCCTGTAAGCAACGTGATCGTGTATCAAGGCCGACGCATACAGGGGATGGTAAATCCATCGCCTCTGTCACCTGTAATCCCACCCTCAGAGGGGGAAAATGACCAACCCACCACATACTCAGGGACTGCCACCGCCCAAGTGTCACCTCTTACGGTCAAACCACACGAAACCATTGCAGACTTGTGGCGGACAGTAACGGCAGTCGTAGAAGGTCCTCAAATAGTTCCGGATCGGGCTGCAAAACCTAACGCCCCTCCGACGGGCAGTGATGTGTGTATCGACGGAGCGCCTCACATACACCGCGTGACGGTGGAGGTAACTCTTGCGACAGTCAAGGAAGGAGGTTTTGCAGAGGCATTGGTAATAAACACGTCTGTATCCCCTGTATCCTTAAAACACGGTGTTAGATTATGCCAGTGTCTAGTGTATGGGAGAAATGTCGCCCCGGAACCAGCTGAATACCCTTCAGCCCAAGTCTCAGGCATAACCTCGGCGTGTCAGGCTTCTCCCGAACAAGACACAGCTAGTTTAGAGGCATTCCTAAAAGTTGCACACTATTCCGAAATTAAGCCAACCTTAGTCCAGCTTCTGGAACATTATCGGGGGGCGCTTGCTCTACCAGGCGAGCCGCTTGGAGTTACGCAGTGTGCTGAACACCACATTAAGTTAAAACCCAATACCAATCCTGTATATATCAATGCGTACAAGCTCCCCCACAGTCAGAGGGAGGTTGTGCAGCAACATATATCGGAAATGTTAGAACAAGGTGTCATCAAAGAATCGAATTCCCCGTGGAATTCACCCTTGTTTCTGGTTCCAAAGAAAGACGGTTCTTATCGCCCTGTGATTGATTTCCGGCGTGTGAACACCGCGACCGTGGATGATCATTTTCCGCTTCCCGTTCTTAGAGATCTTCTGATGTGTCTCGGTAGAGGAAATAAAGTCTTTACGAGTCTTGATCTGGTCAGTGGCTACTGGCAACTGCCCATGGCCCCCGAGTCACGTGAAATAACGGCTTTCAGCACGCCTCATGGCCACTATGAGTGGACGAGGATGCCGTTCGGGCTCAAAGGAGCTTCCTTGACCTTCCAAAGGACAATGAACAGTATTTTTGGTGACTTGCTGGGCAACTCTGTCTATGTGTATTTAGACGACATCATCATAGCAAGTAAAGACGTGCATGCACACATGGAAACACTAAAAGCAGTCCTACACAGACTTCAAGAGATCGGATTAAAGCTCAAAATCACCAAATGTGAATTTTTAAAGACTCGGATCAAGTTCTTGGGGCATGTCGTGGACGAATTCGGCATCCACATAGTGGACGACAAAATAAAGGCTATTGCCGAGTTCCCTCAGCCAACGTCTGCGGACAAGGTACGGTCTTTCTTGGGTGTCGCAGGTTATTACAGGCCTTTCATTAAGGACTTCGCTGCACGCGCGAGTCCCCTAACCCATCTTTTAAAGAAAGACGTACCATTTCAGTGGCTCCCAGCTCAACAAACGAGTTTTGAGGATTTAAAGAAAGCGCTTACACAGGCTCCGGTCCTTGTCTTTCCGGATTTCAAGGACCCCTTTCAGCTTTGTACCGACGCTTCGGCTAGTGGACTAGGAGCCGCTCTGATGCAAACAGATAAGTCCGGCAAAAAGCATGTGATAGCGTTCGCCAGTCGAGTACTTACAGCTCCGGAGAAGAACTATTCTGTTACCCACCTAGAGGCTCTTGCCATTGTGTGGGCTCTGAAGCATTTTCGAGACATAGTGATGGGGTACGTAATTGTGGTGTATACGGACCACGCGGCCATAACTGATCTTTTCAAGGGAAAAAACCTACACGGTCGTCTGGCAAGATGGTTCTTAACGATCCAAGCATACAATCCGGAGATAAAATATATCACCGGGAAAACAAATGTGGTCGCAGATGCCTTATCTCGGAATATTCCGATAGGCGCGATTACCACCCCAGAGGTCATCCACAACTTCACTTCACCTGAGCTACACACTGCTCAGCGAGACCACCCTGTGTGGAAGAGGTTAATTTACGCCCTCGAGTCGGGAGACGAATCAAACCTTCCTGAATTGCCAGTTCCCTTTTCACAATTCTTCCTATCAGAGGACAACCTCCTTTGTAGGTCATGGCCAACCAAACCGGTACCTATAGACCAACTGGTCATCCCAGACAAATACGTCCCCGTGACGCTTAAGCTGGTCCATAACACACCCATTGCGGGTCACCCAGGAAGAGACAAGACGCTATCTGTCACCAGACGAAAATTCTACTGGCCCACATTACGGGTTGATGTAGAAAAACATGTCGCACATTGCGTCGTTTGTGCTAAGCACAAGGGGTCCGTCAAAGGGCCAGCACCTATGTTGCAATACCCAGTACCAGAGGCGCCATGGGATGTTGTTAATATAGACTTATTACAGCTCCCCCAGAGCCAACATGGTTCGCGCTACTTATTGGTGTGCGTCGACCAGTTCTCTAGGTTTCTAGTTCTAGCGCCTCTCAAGGACAAGACAGCCACACGCGTGGCCCATGCCCTCGTGACTCACGTGTTGTGTCCACATTCGTCTCCTCGAATTCTTTTGAGTGACAATGGCACCGAGTTTAGGAACTCAGTATTGAGCGAAATATGCGCTCAGTTTAACATCACGCAATCCTTCATCACAGCTTACCACCCAGCTGCTAATGGGTTGGCGGAGAGGGCTAATAGGAAAATCTTACAGGTCCTCAGGCCTATCGTGAACGATCTCCACGATAACTGGGAGGATTGGCTATCGCATATAGCCGCTTCCATAAATACGTCGGTAAACGACTCTACGGGGAAGTCTCCCTACTACATCTTATATGGGGTGGAGAAACGTCTTCCGTACGACTTCCTAACAATCCCACAACAACCTCTCTACAACATTGATAGGTACGCACAACAGCAGATGCATATGTTTTCCAAGATACACTCAGAAGTTAGGTGTACGTTAAAAGCTACGAAGGTTGAAATGATGTCAAAACAACACAAACAGGCCGTCCCGGTGAATTTCAAAGAGGGTGACACAGTCATCATTAAGCAAGCGGAAAGGAGTACGAAACTGGGGGCTAAATTTGTGGGTCCTTACCGAGTTGTTCGGAATGTCAGGGGAAATCGGTTCGAGGTTCTCGAGTCGAATAGTGGAGTCAGTCTAGAAGTTCACAGTGATCGTCTGAAAGTAATTCCCTCACCTTTGGACCTTGATATTGGTACTTCCCCCTCAGAGTCAAATGTTCAACAAGATAATCCCAACACCCATAGCTATAACTTTAGACCACGGGTTTAAATACTTCATTCCCACCACTTTCAGATCATGATGTTGCGTTTTCTGACCATCTTGTTGTCCCTCGGCTCCCTGCTTGCACCAACACCCATCCACCTGAAGCCTGGTGCCCTCACGGCACACATAGGAGAGGTCTTCCTCATAGAAGATGTGCTCATCGTAAAATATCCATATACTTCCTTGACCAATACCACGGACACAATCAGGATAGTCTCAGAAAAACTACTCGGCATGGCAGACGCCATACGGGCTACCAAGACTAGGGAATCAAAGGCACCTTCTAGTACCAACTCTCTGAATCTTTTTCAACTACTGGAGGATAGGATTCTGTTCTTACGGGGAAAAGTTGATGAGGTAAACATGGATTATAGTTTTCACTCAGTTCACTCTCGGGTAAAGAGGGGGTTGCTTAACATCGTTGGGTCCGCCTCAAAGTTCCTTTTCGGTACGGCTACCGACTCGGACGTGCGCGATTTGCGGGACCACTACGCTCATGTACTTTCTTTTGCTGCTCGAAATCGCAGGGTGATCAACGCCAATTGTAGAAAACTTGCGCAATTGCATACTAACATTGAGGAACTGCTAGAGCAGACAAATAAGATGGTAGAGGTTATCAACATAGTTGTCAAACAGATCAACCAGGTGAATCAGTTTATCCTCCTAGATCAGGCCTTGCATGTATTGGAAAACGTCATTAACTCCGTCGCAACGGCAAATCAGCAGGTTATTAGCAACATGGTTGATGCAGCGCACGGTAGAGTCACACCTGCCTTGTTCCCTCTACACGATTTGAGAACGACTGTCCAGATCGGGTATCAAAATTATAGCCTAACGCCCTTATTCACCCCGGACATGAGCCAATATTTTTACCCCTTGATTGAGTCCAGCCTCACCCCTGATGCCATAATCATTCATGTTCCATTTCAGACGGCGGACGTGTTTGAGGCACACGAAATTGTCCCGTTCCCTTTTTCAGCAAAGGACAGTGTGTTAGCCCTGGACACGTCCCCGTCTCTTGTTCTAATCGCGAAGGATTTCGCTCTGTATTCAACGGGTAGCTACTCACTCTTGCAGTATTGCAAGGAGACGGTCTTCGGGCGATTCTATTGCTCTGCGTCTCTCTTTGCCTTCCTTCCAGTTCGGGGAGGGGTATGCGAGATCGCCCTCACCCGCGTGAACGCATCTGACGCTCTTTCCCTGTGCCCCTACAAGCAGCTAACACCAACGCCTGTTTTCCATAAGAACTTTCAGGGTCTGCATTATTTTTATTTCCCTCAGTCATTCTATGTATCGGTCATCTGCCCGGAGGGTACCACTTATCAACGGGCTACTGGTCACTATGCCATAGCGGAAGCATGCTATATCCGCTCCACTAACATAACAACGTACCCGTCCCGGATCCGTCCGGTTTTCACGGCCAATATTTCCCATCGAGTGTTTCCTCTACGGTCTCTCGATGACATTCACTTCTCCAGCATCTCGTATGTGACTGATTCCCTTAATTCATTGTCTTTCGCAAACAAAACAGAGTTTGCGGAAACCCCGGAGGAAACGCTGCCTGATTATTTGGATCTCCCCTACCTGTACCCTGGATTTTTTGTACCAATGTTTCTGATGTTCGTCAGTCTCGTCGTCATGTGCTACCTTATTAGGAGGAACTCTGTCCTGCACGATTATTTGGTTGTGCAGACACGGCGACGGGATGCAGGGAGGCCACTGGCAAGGTAGTTTTTCCTTTTCTCAGACAAGTCAGGGGACAGAAACCTGGCTGCTCCTATACTTAACATTGTACTGTGTTTCACTACTTTTTGCCAAAAACATACAGGCCAGTCAGTATTTCACTGCTGCTTGACTGTTGCTGCTGTCGTATCCCTAGCACATCATGTCAATGCTGAATGGCTCTGGTACCCCTTCAAATACATGAGACGAGCAGCCTATGATGTCATACACCAGTTTATCTACCACAGTTAATGTCATAGTTATATAGGCAGGCGCCTGCGTATCTGTGGTGCCACACGTGTGGGGCACTCAGGTGCTGGGGGAAATGTCATTGTTATGAAGGGGCAGGGGTAAACCAGTGTATGCTGTGAGGCCTTGGTGTGGAAGTTCCCTGTCTGAGCTGTGCAGCTCATCCCCCATACAGTGAGGTCCTTTTTTACTCCCTCAGGGGCTGTGCAGCTGAGAGAGTGGTGTACATGAGTGTGAGTGTGTGAGTAAGTGTGTGCCTGTCTTGGCTACCACCCTTCATTGGGGGAAGACAACCAAGGTATTTAGATAGATTGATAGTCATTGACAGATAAACATTAAAAAAAAATTCTATATCAAATATGCAGTTCACTGCTATGGCCAGTATAGCTGCATTCTGTGAGCACATAAAAAACTAACTAATATAAGTTTTACATTAAAAGACATAACAACTAAAAAAAATTACCAGTCTGCCGCTGCTCATTCTTGCACTTGGCAATGCGAGGCTTTGATTTTTGTTGTACGTTGTACCAACGCCTCTCACAGTCATCCTGCGTACGGGGTCCACTCCCAGGGAAGGCACTGTCAGGGTATAAATGTGAAGCAAGTTTCTTAATCGTTTCACTATGGCATGCTATTTATTTTCCATACCTTCTCCAATAACATTTAATACATGCTGTGATGGAAAGCTAAATCAGTACCAGTATTTTATTTACATGCATCATAAGACATTAACTTTTTAGTTGTTATGAACATGGCCATAAATACTACTTTTCATTACCTACTTTTCTAAAATGCTTTTCTCTAAGTGGGATGATATTACACAATACAGCTATACAAAAAAAATCAAAGCATTAATCTTAATTCCATTCGTTTGAGTACTTCTAACCTAACATTATATCACCAGAAACTGTTTGACCAATGCTATCAAAATAATATTTTAATCTTACTTTACCATTCTCATCAAATCTACCTATTCCGATATAGTCTTAACATAAAATACTTGTAAAAGTGTTGAGAGTCTGGCATGCCCAACCCAACCACCCCCCCCCAAAAAAATCTAAATAAGGAATAAATAAAATAACAGGTAAATATGACTTGACTAATACTAACCCCCTTTCCACCCTAACAAACTTGGGGACCTACCATGTTAGGTTAGGACGTGTTAGGTAGGACAGGTTTAGCAGGAGTTGGTTTAGTTATGTTAGATTGTTGAGGGAGTGGGGGTTGCAGCAGAAATGGTCATGATGATGCTATTCATATGGAGCAGTAGGAAAAAGTATGTCCTGTTTGGAAACTCTGTGGTTGTGTTCGTATACAAAAATACCCATTTGACGAGGTTAGGTTAGTTTGCAAGTTACTTGAATCATGGATATGTGAATATGTAACAAAAAAAATAAAAGCGTTAACCTTAAATTCATTATCTTGAGTACATTCCAATCTAACATTATATCACCATAATCTGTTTGACCAATGCTATAAATATACTATTTTAATCTTACTTTACCATTCTCATGAAACCTACCTATTCCCATATAGTCTTGACATAAAGTACTTGTAAAAGTGTCCATAGTCTGGCATGCCTAGCATCCCCCCACAATAAAAATAAATAATAAACAAATAAAAATAAATAAAGAATAAAAAAAGGGCATGTTAAATTAGGATGTGTTCGGTAGGACGGGGCAGGTTTGGCACTTGGGGACCTACCATGTTAGGTTAGGACGTGTTAGGTAGGACAGGTTTAGCAGGAGTTGGTTTAGTTATGTTAGATTGTTGAGGGAGTGGGGGTTGCAGCAGAAATGGTCATGATGATGCTATTCACGTGAAGTAGTAGGAAAAAGTATGTTCTGTTTGGAAACTCTGTGGTTGTGTTTGTATACAAAAATACCCATTTGACGAGGTTAGGTTAGTTTTCAAGTTACTTGAATCATGAATATGTGAATATGTAACAAAAAAAATAAAAGCGTTAACCTTAATTTCATTATCTTGAGTACATTCCAATCATACATTATGTCACCATAATCTGTTTGACCAATGCTATAAATATACTATTTTAATCTTACTTTACCATTCTCACAAAACCTACCTATTCCCATATAGTCTTGACATAAAGTACTTGTAAAAGTGTCCATAGTCTGGCATGCCTAGCATCCCCCCCCCTCCCCCCCCTCCCAATAAAAAAAATAATAAACAAATAAAAATAAATAAAGAATAAAAACAGGGCAAATATGCCTTAACTATCTATACCAAGCCCCTCTTCCCCCCAACAAACTTGGCATGTTAAGTTAGGATGTGTTCAGTAGGACGGGGCAAGTTTGGCATGGTTAGGTTTAGCTATGTTAGGTTGTTGAGGGAGAGGGGGTTGTGGCAGAAATGGTCATAATGAAACTATTCAGATACAGAATAAAAAGGTATGTTCTATTTGGAAGGTCAGTGGTTGTGTTATTATGCAAACAATACCCACTTGATTAGGTTAGGTTAGTTTGTAAGCTAACTGAACCATGAATATGTGATCACTAACCTTGTTACAGCTTCTGCCACTTCAGTCCACGCTCTCTTCTTATCCTCAGGGGTGATACTCTTCCCATAACACCCTCTGCTTGTACGTATTTTTTCTTGAATTTGATGTAGGAAGACCGTTTCATCTGGCGACCAATTAAACTTACTCCTTTTCTGCGCTGGTTCTCCGGCCCATAGGTGTGGTCATTGGGGCAGATGACGTGGTTATGGTGCGGTAATTTCAGCAGAGCAAGTCGTGACGCAGGAGGGGAGATAAGGGTATTGACGAGTGACGGAGTAAAAGCAGCCTTGAGGCTGCTTCTATCTGCCACAAAACTTAATATTTTCTTGTGTTTGCCATTTATTGTGTTTCTGTTGTACATTTATACATGTTTTCTTTATTTTTCTTTTGAAATATATACTTAATTCATGTCGGATGTTTACGTTTTGCACAGAGGCGTCCTTAGCAACGAGCCCGCCATAAAGAAGAAGATAATAGTAGCCAGGATTTGCTAATACTTACACTCAAAGTTGACGAGGATGGCTTTTACTCTTAATAATTTGAAACTATTAACTTTGACGAGTAAACTATTAACTTTAAGAGTAAAAGTTAATAGCTCTCGAGGATACGGGCCCTGGGCTCATAGAGTCTATACTGTTCTGCACTGTATCTCAGTGACATGGTGGTGTCCAAATGAAAATCCTGTAGAATATTTCTCAAATATCCAGGTTTAACAAGTCGCGTTGCTTGATAAGTCAAGACAAATATTTTGTAGACTCTGCGTGCCTTGATGGGCAGCCAATGCAAGTCTATGAGTGCAGGTGTTATTCTCTCACGGGGGGGCAGACCCTTACTTAGCCTTGCCTTAATGGGCAGCCAATGCAAGTCTATAAGTGGTGGTGTTAAAAAGTGAGTTACAATAATCCAGCTTACTAGTTACATGATTATATATAAGCATCTTCACGGTCTTATCATCCAAATATTTCTTGACAAAATATTTCTTAGATGGTAGCCTGCCGTTCTCACCACCTGATTGATCTGGTCTTTGAATGATAAAGTGCAATCAATGATCACACCTTTTAACAATCATAGTGTCATCTTTAATCTAAAGAGTGGAAACATATATAACTGACTTACTTGACTTAATTGTGTAGGTCGTATCGACCCCTTGCTCTCCAATCCATACCAGCCTCCATCGTTCGTCTCCATTCATCCCTGTCAGTGGCGATGTTCTCGACCGTCGGTAGTGGGAGACCTGTGTCTTATGGTATTTGGTCCTTCCATCTTTTCGGTGGTCTTCCCCTTGGTCTGGTTCTCCTAAAATCTCCATCATATGCTTTTTTAACATAGCTTGCCTCTGGTTTCCTAACAATGTGACCAAACCACCTCGGCCTTTTCTTCTTGATGTTGTCAGTCATGTTGGTTGCTATGTTAAGTTCTTCTCGTATCTGCTCCCTTCTCATCCTGTCCCGCAGAGTCACTCCTAGCAGACTTCTTAAGCACCTCATTTCAAATGCTTCTAATCTTTGTGTGTCTATTGCTCTTAATGTCCACGTTTCCGGAGCGTATATGGCAATTGGCAGAATAAGGGAGCCATACAACCTTGTTTTTAACCTTCTGCTTATGTCTCTCCTGTTCCACACTCCTGCTCTCAATCTACCAAAGGCTGCTGAGGCCAGTGCTATTCTCCTCTTGACGTCCTCTGTTGTGCTCGGCACTACGCTGCCCAGGAAAACAAAATGCGGTACGTTGTCTATTTCCCGTCCTTCTCTTTCAATACGTTCTTGTTCCAGTGTCATGATCTTACACTTGCTACTGTTTATCTTCATGCTCCATTTTTTGCAAGCATTTTCCAGCTCCCTCGTTGATAGTTTCAGCTTGTCGAAAATTGCTGACAGAAGGGAAGTGTCATCAGCATATCTGATGTCAATGGATAGAGTTTCGCTATATTGTAAGTTCTCATCCAAGCTTACCAATTCCCTCATAATAAACTTGAGAAACAGATTGAACATCACTGGTGAGAGTAGGCAGCCTTGTCTAACTCCAACATCTACTGCAAACCAGTCAGTGATCATCCCACTAACTGTTACTGCACATTCAGTGTTGTCGTACATGTTCTTTATTATTCCAATAATCTTGGAGCTCACCAGTACTGACTAGCATTTTCCACAGTGCTTTTCTCCAGACTGTACCAAATGCAGATTTGAAGTCTATGAAATTGAGGTGTAAGGGGACGTTGTGTTCTTTAGCTTTCTCCATTACCTGTCGAACAACAAAAATTGCATCGACTGTTCCTCTCTCAGGTCTAAAACCAAATTGACTTTCACTCATTGCTGCTTTGATCTTCTCCATCATCCTATCTAGCATAATTCTGCAGAATATTTTGCATGGTATTGACATGACAGATATGGCTCTGTACATGTTCGGGTCAAGTTTATCTCCTTTCTTGTATACTGGGTAATGAGGATTTTGGCCCAGTCACTAGGGGTGGTTTCATCTTCCCAGATCTTTGTGAATATCTTGTGAAGGATCAATATCATAGGTCTGCCCCCAGCCTTCAGTACCTCCACATCTATATTATCATATCCTGGTGCCTTCCTGTTTTTCATGAGTATAATCGCTCTTTCTATTTCCTCTACAGAGATTTCCTGATGGCGTTCTAATTCCCCTGGCGGTATCAACCCAGCAAACAATGACTGGCGGCCCGCCGTTGGCTTAAGAGAGGCCGGGGGTGGCTGAATGCGGGCAGCCATGCCCCCGTTGCGCCTGCGATTGCCCGCTCTGGACTTAAACTTTCAGCAAGGTGTTTGTTAAGTGAAACGTCGATCGAATTTTCGGTTTGACGTATCTCAACTTACATGAATTACGGTAGTCATTGCCTTAAATGAATTACGTTGAAAAACATTTAAAACAAACTGAATTTCATAAGCATGGAAAATAATATATATAAAAAAATATATGTAAACGATATATTTTCTAACAAAGGTATTATGTAATTATATTTGTAAATGATATAAGTTTTCCTGATATGTATTAATTTCATGTCTAATGCAGAGAGGTTATGAATATATCACGCAGTTAGAAAGTCGAACATCAAATTTGCAATGTCAGATATTTAAGGAGGGCGCCATCCACTGATGCCTTTAGCTATTTTCCATGAGCCAGTACTGAAAATATTCGATATTTGTAACGGCTATCAAGGAGAAAAAGAACTTTTTGTGATGGCAACAATGTTTGTGTGCCATCACTTTACACTTAGATGTCTCAAAACTCCTTAAACATTGATAATGTAAAGGATCTGCTGTTGAAAATGCTAAAAACTGGCAACAGTACCGCACCGCGCCATCAGACTTGCCAGATTATCGTACTCAAAGCATCGTATATACTGGCTTCTGACCCATAACAATTATCCAGATGGAAGCCCCAATAATTAACCATTTTATCAATAATCTTATATGAAGCCAGTTTTGGGGGCGAAGAAGACGGTATTTAGGTCGTAAATCGGCAAACATAAGAGGATGAGCACGACAATCTAGTAGCGGAGCAGCGGGCCGGGCCATCTTCATTCTTCAAAACAAAGGTCTGGCGGGGCAGGACCGCCGCTGTACAAGAAAACTCTCTCACCTCAACAATAGGCAAGTAATTCTGTTTCTGTTGTAAGTCAAGCTTAGCATTTGTTCATTCTAGTGACGGAGAAGTTCAAAGTAGATGCCAAGACATGGCAGAAGAATCTTACTGGACAAAAAGGAGGCGAATTCCAATTGGGTGTCAGGTCAGGACGGCCCCAGACCACGACGGCCCACCACGACGGCCCCCCCTGACGGCCTCAAACCACGACGGCCCACCACGACGGCCCCCCCTGACGGCCTCAAACCATGACGGCCCCATTTTGATCTCCATTTTCCACGATTCACACTTGGCAATTTTTTGGCCTTAGCTCTAATTGCATTTATGTGCTAATTACCGTCAACTACCGTCAACTGACGTCAACTACCATCAACTACTGTCACCTCCCTCATGATTTAACAATTCAACACTTGTCACCAACTGTCGTCAATTGTGAGGATATCAATCTTCATTGATAACTAGAAATACATGTAAAAATCCCTACTTGTTATACATCCACCAATATTTTAATGAAACTTGTTTCAGTGTGTGTGTGTGTGTGTGTGTGTGTGTGTGTGTGTGTGTGTGTGTTTGTAAAGGGTGGAGTTGGAGGAAAGGAAAGAGGGAGATAGCAGGGAGGGAGGACTGGGAGGGAGTGTCTGGGAGGAAGGGTGGGTGGAGGGATGGGATGGGAGATAAGGCGACAAGCATGTGTGCATGTGTGTCTGGGTGTGGGTGTGTGTAATAACAATAACAATAATAATAATAATAGTAATATTATTGTTATAATAATAATAATATTATTATTATTATTATTATTATTATTATTATTATTATCACAAAAAAAAAAGATAATAATAAGCAGTGAAGGGCTGAAATAGGAAGGGAGGGTTGACACCAGTTGACGGCAGTTGACGGTAGGGAGGGAGGGGATAGGGAGGGTTGGAGGGAGGAGGTAGAAGATAAGGAGGGTGTGTACACGTGTGTGTGTGTGTATTTACCTAGTTGTATATTACAGGGTTCGAGCGGGGCTCATAGTGACCTGTCTCCATATCTATATTTGTCCAATTTTTCCTTGAATTTGTGCACATTTTCTGCTGTAACAGTCACGCTTACCATACATAAGTATGGTAAACGACTAGGAATACCACCCACAGTGTTTCCGAACACACTGAATCTGCTTCACACCTAATTGAAAGTGTTGCCAGTAGTATGATAAACACAAGGCTTCCAGGTATAAATTGACAGGAGTTGAATCCATCTAATCAGATCGATCCACTACTGCTCAGACAGCATTGATCAGCATGCCTCCAGTAAGACCTTCACAAAGTAAGGACACCCCTGCCTACTGTGTCTGCTGTGACAGAGTGGTTACAAACCGACAGCATGCCTTGTGTTGTGATAACTGCTCCCAGTGGCAACACAGATTGTGTAACAGTGGAGTTAGTTATGCTCAATACCAACTGATGAAGAAGGGTGACCTCAACATACAGTGGCATTGTTGCAAGTGTAAGTGTCCTGCAGATTATTTGGCTCAGCTGGAAGACTTTACCTTGCCAGTTGGTGAAAGCACACATACAGACCTTCACAAGCGAAAACAGCCTGATAACTCAAGACGACACAAGTGACCATCAGCTGCCCGACCTGCAACCTGCACAGAACACTGCCATGGAGTCTGCTTCACATGCTGCCATTCATCTAAGCAACACCAGCAACAGTGATGACGGCACTTTCCACATAACACACAGTTTTCAAATTCCTCAAGATATTGTAGAGGATGCATTACCAGATCTTCCTATTGCAGACATCTCGGCCAGCGATGAGCCACACGTCACAACTTACCAGATCATACCAGCCGGCACACTCAAAGGAAAACCTCTCTTGGTTGACAGCAATGGTTATTCGTACAACATCAAAGCTAACAAGAATGGACATCCTGGCAAAACTACTTGGCGTTGCAGCATCCGGAATCGCACCTTTACGTGCAAGGCCACTGTCTTACAAAAGGGCAACACTTTTACTCCAGGGCTCCATGACCACGCTCATCAGGCAGAACCAGGGAAGCAGAAGAACTACGAGATTGTGGCTGATGTCAAGCGTAAGGCGTCTGAAGATGTGTTCCGTTCTGCCAGTGCCATTGTTGAAGAAGTGATGACCAGCCAGTTACAACCTACTGATCCAGAGCCAAGTCGTCCTGCACCGGGCCTCCTTGTGAGACGGGCCAACAGACTACACCAAGCATTGCGGCCTACAGATCCACAAGATCTGCACTTCGAAGTAGCTGTTAACTTCATACCACAAGATTATCTCCGCAATGATATCGCAATGGATGGGGCAAGACATTTGATTTTTGCAACACAAGCACAACTTGACATCCTGGAACGTGCCAAGACGTGGTATGTTGATGCCACCTTCAAGATCGTCGCCGCCCCATTCCACCAGCTATTCTCCATTCATGCTTTCATCAAAGGAGATGACAGTGACATGAAGCAAGTCCCACTTATATTTGTGCTGATGTCACGCCGTAGGAAAAGGGATTACAAGGCTGTCTTGGAATCTATCCTTAACATGGTTCCAAACAATCACGTCAAGAAGGTTGTTGCTGATTTCGAGCAAGCCATTTGGAGAGCCTTCCGTTACATCTTGCCAAACACCACCATCCAGGGATGCCTATTTCATTGGGCACAGTGTATCTTTAGGAAGGTTCAAGACCTTGGTCTGGCGGTTGCATACCGTGAAAACGGTCCAATGCAGAAGTTTGTCAGGAAACTCCTCGCTCTCCCATGTCTTCCTGTTGAACACATTCGTGCAGCCTTCAACCAGCTCAGCAATGAACCATCGACACCAGCCGTAGCTCCACTTCTAGACTACATCCGAGACACGTGGATTGAAGGAGACCTGTGGCCGCCAACTTCATGGTGCATCTTCAACCAATCAACAAGAACAAATAATGATGCAGAGGGTTACCACCGTCGCATCAATGAGAAAGCCCGCAATCAAGCCCACCAGCTCTACAAACTGATCCCCCTCCTTCATGCAGAGAGCTGCCTTGTTCCTCTTCAGGTCCAGCTTGTGAAGGAGAAGAAACTGAAAAAGTATCACCGTAAACGTGCTCAGACCACCCAAGGACGAATTTTAAGCTACTGGAGGCAGTACGAAGAGGGAACCCTGACAACATCATCCTTACTCAAGAAGTGTTCCAGGTTAACTGCTCCCAGTTTGTGATTAGGCCTATGTATGAAATTGAGAGAATTATATAAATCATATGTGAGCCTACTTTTGATGTAAAAAGAATATTTTAGTTTTAGGCTACTGCTTTCATTGGATATTTAAATTTAACTGTTTTTTAAATCCCCATTGTTTGTCTAACAAAGGGCCGTCCTGGGAGGCCGTCGTAGAGGGCCGTTGTGGTTGAGGGCCGTCCTGACTAGAATTTGGGGCCGTCCTGGGGGGCCGTCGCGGAGGGCCGTCGTGGTTTGGGGCCGTCCTGACTAGAATTCCTGAAATTGCGTATGTCAGCACATTTAGATTTCCTTCAAAATTCCTCAGTAAACCAAGATGTTGACTTGTATGACACTAACCAACAGTTATCTGAGTCGTGTGCTCACAGTTCAGAAAGCGAAGTGTTGAGTTTTGATCATTATGAAGCTGCAGGAACCTCTGATGTAGGTTTTGAGGAAGCCCAAAATCCATGTCTGGACAGAGATTGTTATTCCTCTCCGCTTTCTGATAGCTCAGAAAGCAACGGCGATATTAATGTATATGAAACTGATACTCATGACAGTGTTGCAGAGCAGTTGTGTCCCAAACTTGCAGAATGGGCAGTTAGCATCAAATTCCACAAACTGCATTAAGCAGCCTTCTTTCTGTACTAAAAAATTATCATCCAGACATCCCAACGGATGCCAGAACTTTGCTTAAAACACCAAGCCAGTGTAATGTTAAGGAGATATCCGGAGGCTCGTACCATCATTTTGGTGTTGAAAAATCTCTTGTAAGGATTTTATCCACTACAGAAAGTGTGGATACCCTGAAAGATTGTACATTTATTTCATTCCAAGTAAATATTGATGGACTTCCCTTGTTCAAAAGTTCAAACATACAATTCTGGCCAATTTTAGCAAGAATTAATAACCCACTTCTGAGTAGCCCTTTCATTATTGGATTGTTTTGTGGGAATCGCAAACCAGAAAACATTGTTGAATTTTTGAAAGACTTCGTTTCAGAAATGAAAGTGATTGATGAGCAAGGGATAGAAATAGAAGGACTGGAAAAGAAGCTGGGAGTTAATATAGCCTGCTTTATTTGTGATGCCCCTGCTAGGTCATTTGTTAAGCAAATTAAAGGACATAATTCATATTATGGCTGTGAAAAGTGCAAACAGAAAGGATCTTGAATGGGAAGAATAGTTTTTCTTTCACTTAATGCACCCACTCGGACTGATGACGACTTTGATACCATGATCCAAGAAGAGCACCACGATGCTAGTCACCATTAATAGATCTTGGAATTAAAATGATTAGCCAGTTTCCATATGATTATATGCACCTTGTTTGTCTTGGGGTTACAAGAAAATTACTTGGGCTTTGGATTAAGGAACCTGTACAAAATAGGTGCAGAGTTGGAAGAAATGTAATTAATAGTATATCAGAAGATTTGCTGAAATACTGGAAATTTCTACCATTTGAGTTTACAAGAAAATATAGATCACTTGCAGAAATGGATAGATGGAAAGCAACTGAATTCCGACAATTTCTGTTGTACAGTGGGCCAGTGGTCTTGAAAAACAAGTTACCTGCAGACAAATATGAAAATTTCTTAGATATCTCTGTTGCAATATATTGCCTATCAATCCCCTTTTACAGTACCACACATTGCCAATATGCTCATGAGTTACTGTGCACCTTTGTAAAGGATTTTGGTAAGATATATAGTGAAGAAATGCTAGTTTATAATGTACATGGGCTGTCACACCTAGCTGATGATGTTGCACATTTTGGACCACTTGATAACTTCTCAGCCTTTCCCTTTGAAAATTTCTTAGGAAAATTTAAGTCTATGATTAGGAAGCCCAATTCTCCAATTCAGCAGATAATCAGGAGATTAAATGAAACACAGAATTTTCAGCCAGTTACAGTAAAGAAAACTGATACTGACAAACAAAATGGCATTCCAAAGTATACGCATGAAGATGGACCATTGCCAGAAATCATTGGTGACTTTTTTCAATTCAAAAAGTTCACATATAGGAATATGAAATTCACTGCAACTTGTGGAGATAATTGTGTGAAAGTTGGATCAAATGTAGGCTTGATAAGGAACATTTTGACTAGAAAACCATGCAATGAAACACTGGTTCTGTTTGAAGCTTTCAACAGTGTAACTAGCTTCTTTCAAAATCCTCTTAGTTCATCAGATTTAGACATATACAAGGTGTCAAAACTATCAGGAAATTTTGATATTGCTCCAATTTCAGAAATACTGACAAAGTACGTAATGCTGCCATATAAAAAGAATAAATTTGTGATCATTCCACTGATTCATCAGTATAATACACCATAATTAAATGCTAAAAAAAAAGTGACTTCATGCATTTTGATCTTAGTATAGGTGCCATGTTATACATCAAGATGTTTGCATTTAATTAAAGAACAGTACAGTAAGCCATCAATGTTTCCTGATTAGTTCATTGGTATGTTTTGGTTTATTAGGCTATCAGAGTATTGTATGCATCAGCACATACATTGCTAGAGTTTATATAATTATGAGGTGCTGCAAGCTGAAGGGGAAGCAAGTGCCACCCCTGATAAGAGTCATATTCTTGTGTATAGCACTATCTACTTACTAAACGTACATTTTTCTCAACTCTTTACCTAATTAACGGCTGATAAGCAAAGTGCATGAAGCAGGACCTATAGTTATCTTATGTATGGGATTATTCTTACATAATTGTTGATGACATTGTTGTATGCAGTAAACTGGTTCCAGTAACTCTTTAATGTGTTGGGGGAGCACATCAAACTAGTTTCTGGTAAAGTTGCTTGCATCCTTTCAAATATTTCAGATAAATCATTGCCTAAAATTTCAGGTGGTTTAAAGTCCACCAATTTGTTGTAAGTAACTTATCTCATGAAGGCACATTCTGCTTGCTGCTCAGTCTGAAAATCTAAAGAAGTCTAAGACATTCATGTAATGATTGCAGTATCAGAATATGCATATTTAATATAATTTCAGGAAATTAATTTGTATATTTAAGTAGTATGGTATGTACCGGTATATACAGTACTCTGAGTCTACTGGTTTGTAGGTTTAGGTAATTAAGATTTTATACAATATGTAATAACATTTAGTCAGTACATCATTATTATTAAAAATTCTCAAAATTTGTACATATTATACTGTAGTCCAAATACGTTCTGGCTTTGTGTTTTTATTTGCAGCGGATTGGTGAGATGTTTTACGTGGTGGAATTCAGTGATACACAAGATGTTGCCGTCATTCCATCAACATGGTTAGAGGGCAGAGATGAAGCAGTTTGGCCAAATTACTTATCCACAACTCGAATAAACAATGCAGTTGTAAGCAAAGAATTACCTAAATCTGAATGGAAGAAATATTCCATAAAGATCATGTACATATCAGGTGAGTATGCACATATCTGGAACTTTTTCAATGAACACCAATTCTACTGTAAGCAAATTCCCACTGCTCATTAAAAAAAAAAAATAAATAAATAAATAAATAAATATATATATATATATATATATATATATATATATATATATATATATATATATATATATATATATATCTATATATATCTATATATATATATATATTTTTTTTTTTTTTAAGAAAATACTTCAGCCATTATTATGTTTACTTTTGGTTGTGATTTAGCTATGTATAATGGCTGCTTGCTGTTTCTCCAAGCCCACTGTTACTTCATGTAGATGAAATGGTAATCATGACTTCTCTATTTTCATACAGATTCTTACGAGAAGGCAAGAGGGAAACTGAAAGAAGCAGAGTATCATTCAGATCTTCAGACTGATCTACTTACTGATTTTGATGATGAAGGTGTGGGGCCGTGTTATTCAAAGAGAAAACGAAAGTACGTACAGTAAAATATGAAATGCCTTGAATACTTTGATGATGTATATGGTTGAGGTGTGGCATGTAATTAATGAAAGGGTTCCTTACACTACGTAGGTCAGACTCTTCATCATTATCTGCATCAATTATATGAATTTCCAGGCATCCAAGAAGGTACAGTAGCTCTGAAAGCTCTGAGACTAGAAAATCTGTTTATACTTCAAGCAGTGACAGTGATGAAGACATCAGTAGAAAGACAACAAAAGCAAGACCAGCTCCACCCAAGATGTCTGCACCAAGCCTGGCATCAGCAAAATTTACATCTCCACATGAAACCCCTTCTACATCAAATCTGGTTGAGCCACAGCCTCCGTCTCCAAATGAAAGCATAATAGGTAAAAACATAAATGGACATTGAATTCTGTATGGGCACCTCTAAATGACAATGTACATATTTACTATATTGTAGCTTTTTTCAAGTTGATGTCAGGGAAAATCTGTACGGTACTAATAGTTTTTAATAGTATATGCAACCATTTGTGATTGTATACTTATTATTTTTGTTTTATGTAATATAATTAGATATATACATATGTAGGTAACATGCATTGCATTTACAGCTCGTGAGACCAGGATCTTGATGGTGTTGGAGGAGCTCTGCACTATCCTCGAGTCCCTCAATGTGAAAATTAACAGACTGCTAAGAAACTCCTCCGTTGAAGAGCAGGATCAGGGGATGCTGGAGGGAATACATTTCCCTTTGAATGACAGAAATGATATTGCTTCACTTGAATCCAAGCTGCTTGATCCCAGTGAAGAGAAGAAAGTTGTAAGTAAATTAGGGAGGAGTCAAAAGCTTTTTGCCTCATCAACTCCCCTCCTCTTACTCACTGTTTTCAATCTCTCAATCACCATCACAATGTTGCATCTCTCTATTTTCTACTGTTATTTCCATGGTTACTGCTCTTCTGAACTTGCTAACTGCATGCCTCCCTTCCCTCCTGCAGCACAAGACTTTGTACTTCCCCTCAATATTTCATCCTTTACACTTTATTTTTATGTCCTCGGCCACCCTCCCCTAGATGTAAAAATAAAATAAAAAATAATTATCCTTGCATGGGAAGGAAGGATTTTAAAGGGTGAATATGGAGCTAAACAAGGAGTTTTCTTGAGGTTCTGAAGAGTGGGATGTAATCTGAATGTACATATTATTTTAAACTATAATCTGAGTGTACATATTATTTACTTTAAACTAGTTTTTGGTGAACATAGGAGTGATGACTATTTGTGAATGATTGTGTTAGGTTAGGTATAAGATTTTTCTTCACCATATCAGATTGCACATTTTTGTGATAGGGGGTGCTAACCTCCAAGACACAGTGAGGCGCATTCTTAGGTATGCTGTGACAAACTCCTTGGCTATGCAGTACAACTGGTGTGGCAAAGGAGAGAAACAGAGCTTTGGCATCTTGAAGTTGAAGGACACCATTGTCAGTAAGTATAGTAATCAAATTTGCTTGAATCTATCTATCTATTCTATTCTCTAACGCCTAGCCTTCCCCCTAGGGGGTGGCCACGGCAGAAAAGCCTCCACCTCTCCCTGTCCATACACTCCCTCCTTGCTTGCTCCAGTCCTCCTCATCCACCAGCAGTTCTCTCACACATGTTCTCCTTCACCCTATCCACCCATCTTCAAGTGGCCTTCCTCTCCTATTACGACCCTGAATTTCACTTACATACACCTTTTTTACAAACCCATCACGCTTCATCCTTTCAACATGGCCAAACCGCCTCAATGTATTCCTCTTCACTCATTCCACCACCCCACACTACACTCCACCTGCATGGGTTCCCATACCACACCTTTCATACACACTCATTACTCACACCCTCCCACCTTGACACAGTTCTCATCTATATCTGCATATTTAACACACTTTAGATTTCTCTACCTCCTCTTTATCAACTTCTCTGTTTATACACTCGCTTTCTACCTGTTCCACACCCATATTTGTCACTATTGCCTCACTTGTAGTCATCTCAATACTCAAGGAATAAATCTGAGTGCTGTTTCTTTCATGTGATATATCAGTAATATTTATTTACTGTTATTACTATATAAGCCTTGTTAAGATGGTAGTCCAAAAGTAAGTGTAGGTCAGGGAACCAAATCCTCCAGGTTTCAGAAACTGACTATACTTATTACTTAATAAGGGGGTAAATAGGAACTAATGAAAATAATTATTTTGACAGAAAGTGTGCGCAAGCATCCAGACTATAGGCATTCAACAGCAGCCTCTGTCGAAATCATTATGAAAGAATGGTTCCGCACAGTCAGAGACCGTGATGGAGGGCGACGAAGGAGAGATCGAAGTGCTCCAGACCACTAAAAACAGTGTGAACACACAGAAATAATACTGAGGCTTTGCCTGGTCGCAACCGTGAGTGTTATGCGTGCAGCACATAACACAGATATCCTGTTAATAACTGAACTTTGGAAATGTTTGCAATTTCTACTACCTCACCTACATACCTGTGTGAATACATGAAATACCTCAGTCATTAGTACAAGTAGACTATAGTCTATTCACTTCCTGATTCCTACCCAAGCCAATAAGAACATGTCACTGTATGTAAGAGGGAGGGAGGGAGACCACACTGACCAACCGGACACCTGCCTCTCTCTCTCACCCACAGTGATGTGCATAATGACCACAAAACCTTCCTTTTCCTTTCTTACATTGTATTTTGTCTGAAATCTGAGGGTACCATCATGTTCAGGAGTTTTTTTTGTACAAGAACATATGTTTTGTTCCAAATTTAGCTTAAAAATATCTAAAAGGACAAGTTTCTGCTTTGATGTCAGACATTATATAAGAAGCATTACCTGCATCATGTTGAGTTACTTACATATGTAGATTAATGAATGACATGTACCTTGCCCTAGTCAGAACTGTAACTCTGCAGGAGCCACTCAGTTGCCGAGAGTTTGGAAACAAAATTTCCTGTGATAATATTTTTTGCAATTGTATGTTTAAGCTGATTTTGTGGTGACCTGATGTTTAAGAATAATACTCAACTTTCTAGATAGATAGATAGGGAATTTTTAATCCCCTGTACACATAGATGTTGGACTTAAAAACTTTTTTTTTTCTGGGCTACAAAGCTGTGTCAAGTGTCTGGCATGAGAGGGCCACCTCCCTTGTAAAGGTAACATTTACCCTAAATACTGTAAATAGGTTGACAAATTTCTCTACATCTGACGTACTTGTAATACAGTAGGGTAAGTAGGTCTTGTATTATCACAGAATTGTATTTTATTTGATTTACTTCTGTATTATTCTGGCATCATTAACTTGTGCTCCAGTCAAACATATTTCTTTGAGCTGCATTATGTACTATATATATATATATATATATATATATATATATATATATATATATATCTATATATATATATATATATATATATATATATATATATATATATATATATATATATATATATATATATATATATATATATATATATATATATATATATATATATATATATATATATATATATATATATATATATATATATATATATATATATATATATATATATATATATATATATATATATATATATATATATATATATATATATATATATATATATATATATATATATATATATATATATATATATATATATATATATATATATATATATATATATATATATATATCTATATATATACAGTTATAACTCAATATACACAAGTGACAGGTTCATAATTATTTTGTACAACAAAGCTATGCTTTAGGGCCGTATTACAAGTCAAACCCGAGAAGTTTCTGGTCCCTACAAAGGTCGTTTAGGGCCGTATTACAAGTCCCATCCGAGAAGATTCTGGTCCCCACAGAGTTATTCATCCCAAATTCTGTAGGGACCTGAAATTTCTCAGATTGGACTTGTAGTACGGCCCCTAAACCGACCTTTGTAGGGACCCGAAACTTCTCGGGTTTGACTTGTAATACGGCCCTTAGTTCCAAGTTATCAAAAACATTGTTGAGTTCATATGTATGGAGAATGCTATGAATTAATATATATTCTGATAGTTCCTACATATTTTGTTTGAATTGAACCTTTTTAGTGTTTTTGGACCATTCAGTTATAAGCGGGTTATGGCAGTAATTACCACGTTGGCCCTCCGTAAGCAGCCCTCCGGAGAACCGATGAGCAAGACTGGCAGCAGGCCTCCGTCAACACCCTATGGAGGGCCGCTGGTTTGACATACGGAAAGCCTGCGGAGGGCCGCTCTGTTTTTGTTTGCTGGGAAGTAAATGTCATCTAATGCTCCTTCGTATGGGAATTCTTTGTTAAGATGCTCGGAAAAGTGATCTTTCCAACACTTACGGACTTCCTCACTTTTTATATGCTTCCCTCCATCCTTGTCTTTGATTGCAGTTATTGGTTTCTTTGGTCCGGCACATGATCACTGATGTTGCGCAGACTACGAAACTTTCCAACTTCTTATCAAGGCATAATACACAGGTCAGGGCCTAGATCCAAGAAGCGTTAGCGATCTCGTTAACCGTGATACCGATGAAAACATTCGTTAATGGCATCCAAGAAGCTAAACTATGACGTCACAGCGTGGTTAACTTAACGAGAGCCCCAGCTCCCTCGTAAACATAACGAAGTTCATCATGATAACTTATTTATGATTTTTTAGCATTAGATATAGGTTTTAGAGTACACAGAGCAAATTTAATTATTAAATGATGATCTGTGCACACTGCACACGACTAAAATATCAACACAAGCGCTGCCTCGCTGCTGCTTACCTCCTCCCCGGCCCGTGCCCCGGCCCCCTCCCCGGTAAAGAGTGTCACTGTCACAAGAAAATCTGGGATCTCTGTAACGGTCCGAATGTGAATGAACGAGAGAATGTGAGTAAGTCAGTGAGTAACAGAGTAAGTGTAAGCGAGTGCATGAATGAATGAGAGAATGTGAGTAAGTCGGTGAGTGACCGAGTGAGTAAGTGTGAGCGAGTGGGAGAGTGAATGAGTGAAACGAGTGGGAGAGTGAATGAGTGAATGAGTGAAAGAGTGAATGGGTAGTTGAGGAATGTAAGTGCGTAAAAGGTTATGAGAAGATAACACGGCGAGCGAATGAGCGAATATATGAACGAGTTACTGAAATCCCTCATCTCAGAGCCTCGAACCCCTCCAAGAAACGAGTAACTAGTTAGTTAGATAGGTAGGGGTTTGATTGTAAAAGAATGTTCCGGAAGGGAGAGAGTCAGTAATGCGGGGTTAAAAGATCACGTGATGGAGGAGAGAAGCTGATGAGTAAGCGAGGAGGAGGAGGAAGAGACCAGAAGCGGGAGAGAAGTGAGGAGACTAGCACCGCTGGAGGAAGAGCACGAGAAGCGGGGTAGACTTGAGGAGGCAAGCACCACTGCAGAAAACCAGAAGCGGGAGAGGTGACCGGAGACGAGCACCACGGCAGCAAGCCAGAAGCTTGGAGAACGTACACACCACCCACGGCCTACTGTGTGAGGCGGGCTAGCAGGAGACGAGCAGCAGCCCTAGCAAGGAACGGCAGCGAGTTGGAGTTGGAGTTGAGAGCGGTGTCCACCTCTCCACTCAGCCCCCCCCGAAAAACCACCCACGGCCTGCGGGGTGAGACGGACTACAGGATGGGAACTTGTATGGCGGGGTAACCTGCCCCTCGACTGTCCTGGGGGCTCCAATACCACTGCCCCAAGCTGCTCCCTACATCAAAGGGCGCCCGCCTCTCCACACCACCCGAGCCGCTCCATCTCTACATCAAGCGGCGCCCGTCTGTCCATCACCAGGACCGCCCATTCCCATCGTGGACGTCCTCTGCCGAGCCCGACACTCACGCAGCTCCTCCTCCTCCGCATCCAGCAACTAGAGCTAAGCATTCTGAGTATTCCCCAAATCTCCCTTGTGCCGGTAGTTAGCTAGCTTAGAGGCCTATAGCCTGTCGGTCATTCATTTTTTTTCATATTTTTATTAGGACTTCGCTAACCTTTGGAAATTGATCAAAATACATATTTATATATAACCTTACTGAGTTATCATTTGGAGCCTGTTTCGCTGCTCATTGGAAATTACTGAACCATACACACATCCCCTCCATAATACATAATCACCATCCAGTTTCTTAATGCTGTCTCAAAAAGTGGTTCCCACGGAAATCCTCCCACCTTCCATAATTAAGTAACGCCCTTCTGGTCACAAACTTCGGAACGAGTGTTCACTTGTCCTGAGGCCTTAACATCCGGGACCAGCGCTCGACAACTACCACGCTACCACATACCATCATAACCCTAGTGGTTGTCATAAAAAGGGATGTAGCTTTAATTAATTATTTATTTATTTAATTTAATATTCTTTCTCTAAATTTTCCACGCTACATATGGTGGCTTTTGCGGTGGGATTTCCCTGTGAACCATTCCCCCCCCCCCCCCCCTTGTTGAAGCAGAGTTAACTAGACAGTATAATTAATCTTTTTATTGTTTTTTTTTCTGTTGATTGATTGTTGGCCGCCCTATTGCTTTGCAGTCTTAACATTTTTTTTTGTGTGTCTTTGCATTTACTTGTTTTTCTCTCTCGGTGTTCATAACACCAGAGAACATGTTTAGAGTAGCACTTGTAGGGCATAGTCATATTCCAAGGGAATTGGAGGTAGAAAAGCAGAACATTCAGGTAGATATTTTTCGTGCCCCGGGAGGAAAAGCCGGGAATTTCTTTGAGGATGACTGCATTCAGGCAGTATATGAGGAGGAAAGGGAGGAGGTGGAAGGAGCGTGCGCGTGGTAAGAGTCTCTCGCAGAGTAATGGAAAGTGGTAGTCTGCAATGGCGCGGTAATTATCACTAACAAACAAGTGATTAACCTCCCTTGCTTATGTGTTCGAAGGTAGTTTCGTTTGAGTTTATGGGTTTTATATATTTGTTTTATTAGTTTGCTTTGATTGTTCTCTTCTCTTTAGTAGAGTAAACGGTAAATATTGATACTGAGGGAACATAGGAAATTTTGACACAATGGAGGAAACTATAAAGGTAGAGATAGCTGACTTGCTGGGTCCATGGGAAAGTGAACACTGCCCAGACCAACAGCGTACTGACACTGACCAGGAAGACCCTAGGGCACAAACACAGTCAAAGAAAGAGCCACAAGCGGGTGACACCGTGAAAATGGAGGAACTCGAGGAAGAAGTAGATTTTCTAAAAACATCAATGTTAGAATTAGTGGACCGATTACGTAGAAGCCAAGAAGACTCGCCTACCAAACCACTACTTAAACCAAGGGACATACCCGTCCTCGAGAGAAGACACTTGAAGGGAGTAGAAGGAGGAGGCAGATTAGAGGTATTCCTTTCCCAGATAGAACAATGCACCCCACGGGGGGAAGATCGAAAAAGAATAGCTTTGAGTCGGGTAGACGCCGAATTAGCAGTTTACATTCAAAGCACTCTGAAGCATGGCCCCGTGGTGGACTGGGAAGAATTCAAGACATCACTGATCAAAGAACTAACGGATCAGAGTAAAGGAAAGGTATTCGACGCCTTAAATGATCTAAAATATTCATACGAGGACGATGCGACCGAATTTGTCACCCAACTTAAGTGTAAATTCGCACTCCTAGAGGTAAAATCAAATCCAGGAGAAGTGCCAAAGAGGGAAAAGTTGATAAAAACAAAGCTGTTAAAGGGAATGCCTCGAGATAGTAGAGACAGGCTAGAAATATATATGGATAATCACGTGCCCCTCGACACCTTTATGGAAAAACTAGAGGTGGAACGACTAGTAGCCCTAGCAAGAAAAAAGGACAGTGTCTTTATGGTGAAGGACGACGCTCCTCCAGCTGGTGCATCAGGCACGGGAGCATCACCAGTAACATCCCCGAAGGCTGAATCCTTGGCCGAACCTACCGCCTTAGCCTCCTATCTCGATCGAATCGAGCGCAGACTAGAGCGGTGGGAAGAGCAAAAGAAACAACCTCGAGAGAGAAGGACGACATCCGTGTACTGCCCGTATTGTAGGTCCACAACACACGACGTGCAGTCATGTTTTAAGAATCCGCTTCCCGGTTCGTGTTTTGATTGTTTGAGGATGAACTGCCGAAGAGGGTACCCTGGTTGTCCAGGGAGGAAGACCTTTCAGACACGGTGACTGGCGCAAGCTAGGTCCCCAATAATCACAGTCAACATCAAAAGCCATATGCTAGAGGCCCTGCTCGACACTGGTAGCGAAATGTCACTAATCAAAGAGAGTGTGGTGCAACAACTCAATCTCAAGGTAGTTACAGGAAAAACCATCCCGCAATTACAGGGTATCACAGGGAAGAAACTCAGAATCCTAGGGCAAACCACTACTTCCATCATAGTCGGTGACAACCAACCTTTAGAGGTACCCCTAGCCATCGTACCCGATAATTACTTAGAACCAGCCTTGTTGTTGGGCATGAATGCCCTGGGAAGAATAACCCTAACCCTTGACCACCGAAACAAGAGAATTACCTGGAATAATGTCACCTACCCACTTAAATATCATGAACATCGCTACGGGAAGGTGACGCACATAAAGATCCAATCCATTGCCACCCACAAATCTTCTCCGGCCAAAGCCTTCGTGAGACTAAGAGCAAAATTAAAATTACCACCTTTCAGTGCTGCTATGAGGGAAATCAAAGTGGATGAAGCACCTGGTACTACCCTGGTGGTTGACCCGGAACATAAGAACGTGCAAGGAGGGTTGCCTCTCATTACGGAGGTAACCGAGGAAAAAACCATCTTCCTCCCAATGATCAACAATAGTAAATTAGACCTAACACTACATCAAGGGGTATTCCTGGCACGTTATGAAATAATCAACAGTAACCTTGAAGAGTTTCCGGAGGCAAAATGCTTAAAAACCACGATCAGTGAGTCGATGGGGCCCGAAAATGACGCGGTCCCAGGGAAAATGTCCAGAGGAGACAAATTAAACACCATATTAAGCGAAAGAGATTGGACTCACTTAGATGAAGAGCAGAAACAGAAATTATTCCAAATAATACGGCGCCACGAGTTGTTATTTATGGTAGACAAAAATGAGTTAGGCTTGATAACAGCGCCCCCAGCCCACATTAATGTCGAGAATCCCGTACCATGCAGGGCCCCCATTTATAGATACCCAGAAAAAGCAAAGGAGCTAATAGCAGAGATTATAGAGGACCTAGCGCAGAGAGACATAATAGAACCATCTACTGCCGCCTGGTTGTCACCAATAGTTCTGGTTAGTAAACCGTCCGGCGAGAAAAGAATGTGCCTAGATTACCGCAAGGTTAACACCCATTTAGCAGTAGACATACACCCTCTACCAAAACTTGAGGAACTAGTAGAGAGAGTGTCGGGACAGCAATACTATGCCACCTTAGATATGCAAGATGCATACTATCAAGTGCTTTTAGATGAACCAAGCCGGGATTTAACCACATTTACTGAGGGGATTAATCTATACCGATTTAAAAGGTTACCCTTTGGATTGTCTTGTTCCCCAGCTATTTTTAGTAGACAGCTACAAACCGCCCTTGCACCCCTCTTAAGGGCGGAATGGATAAAGACTTACTTAGACGACGTGATCATAAGTGCACCTGACTTTAATACCCTTCTCAGTAGACTCCATGAGACCTTCGAGCACATGGGAGGGGTAGGAATCAAGTTAAACCTATCAAAATGTAACATTGGGCAAAAGGAAGTCAAATTCTTAGGGCATGTAGTCTCTCGGGAAGGATATCGACCGGACCCTAAAAACATCGAAGCAATTGAGAAAATGAAAGCCCCAACAACCGTTAAAGAAACCCGCAGATTCCTGGGAATGTGTTCATTTTACAGAAGACACATTGGGCAATTCTCGAAACTAGCCGCCCCCTTAACTAACTTAACCCAAAAGGGATTACAATTCGAATGGTCAACAGAGTGTCAGCAGGCTTTCGAGACTCTGAAAGGGAAATTAGTAGCAGCCCCCATCCTAGGACGGGCAGATATGTCAAGAAGCTTCATCCTAGAAACAGATGCCAGCCTCACCCATGTGGGTGCTGTGCTAATGCAAATCGATGATAATAATTTACCCAGGGTCATCGGTTATTTTTCCAAAAACTTCGCCCGGCAGAAATGAGGTATTCAACCACCGACAGGGAAGCCTTAGCTATAGTATTGGCATGTCGCCAGTTCCACCATTTCCTGTGGGGCACGAAAGTATTTGTGCGGACAGATCACCAACCGCTAGTCTCCATCTTTAGGCAAAAAACTAAATCACCCCGCATGAATCGGTGGATTTTAGAAATGAGGGACTACCATTTTTCAATTGATTACAAATCAGGGAAAATGAACTTAGTGGCTGACCAATTAAGTCGCCCAGTAAGACCTATAAGACCTTGGGGCGGCCAAAGTGAGTTATTTCTGGGGAAAACAAGAGAAGAGTTTAGCCAGCTGCAAATGCAGGAACCAAGGTGGAGGGAGATGAGACAGTATTTAGAGGGAGGATGTATCCCACGCTCAAAATACCCTAGAGCGACCCTCGCACAATTTAACATCGAGGATGAAATATTATACTCCACCCGCAGGAAGAAAGACAACACCATATTGTACACCCTGGTAATACCAAATGAATTAAGGCGGCAGGCTCTAAGTTTTGCACATGAGAGAGAGTCGGGTCATTTAGGTTTTCTCAAATCTGCCCTCAAGGCAGAAGACTATTTTTACTGGCCCAACTTGAGAGCAGATATGAGAAAACATATTAAAGAATGTGTAACTTGTCAGCAACTCAAAACTGCTAGGGGCCTTCAAATGCAATGGCAAGAGCTTCCACCATGTAATAAACCCCTTGAGAGAATTAGTATGGACATCACAGATATGCACACGAGCAACAGCGGACATCGATATGTCCTGACGCTTATAGATCACTACTCTAGGTATGTAAAATTTATAAAGATGAGATCAAGGTTAGCGGAGGAGGTAGTGAAGGGTTTGCAAACGTACATGGGAGATTTTGGGGCACCGAAAGTGCTCTTAACGGACAATGCGCGGCGAGTTCCACGCAACCATTGTCAAAGACCTATGTACCAGAATGGGCACCCAGTTGGTGTTCAGCACTCCTTACCATCCCCAAGGCAACTCTATCTCAGAACGGATGCACAGAACAATGAAATCAGTCCTAGCTACGTTGTGCCGAGGACACCCCCACCGGTGGCCAAACTATCTCGGGCAGTGCCAGACAGTCTTAAACGCGGCAGTGCACGAAACCACCGGGGAGCAACCGTTCTACCTAATGTTCTCTCGTTACGCGCCACGAAGTGTAAGTGCGCCCTTACCACAAGACGATGACGACGCGGACATAAAAATCGCGCATGAGGTGGTTAAAGAAACTAATAGGGAGAGAGCACAAAAGTGGCGAGACAAGGCTAATCGAGGGAGAACTAATCAGAGGGTAGAACTTAACAGTTTGGTCTGGGTGAAAAAGGAACAAGGTGAGTCCTCGGTACAGCGGAAGTTGGGAGTGAAGTGGTTAGGTCCGTACAAAGTTAAAGAAATACTTAGGGATGGAAGTGCATATGTGCTAGAGAATGTTTTCAATGGAACACAAATACAACGTGCGGCCGAAAAAATAAAACCATATGTAGGAAAAGAACAAATCCTCATCGAACAGGAGGAAGTACTCGTACCACCGGTGGACGATAGTGATGAAGACGAAGTTGAACAACGTCCCACGAGGGAAAGAAGGCCGCCCCGAAGGCTAATAGAGGAAGTTTAAGTAGGCTCCTGGGACAGAGTTGTGCGGTGCAGGACAGTAATGAACCCTCTTTGTTGCAGTGCAGAGTGGCACTGGGAAATCTCTCCCGCATCCAGGGTCAGCGAAACCCGAGGAAGCATGGGGACCCAGAAGAACCTCGTCAACCCCACCAGGAATATCTGGGACGACCTGGGCTCCCTGCAGAAGGTGTGGAGAAGGGGCTGGAAAGGCCCTACCACGCAACCCCGGATGCCAGGAGGAGGTGGGAGGTACACACCTGACACCCTACCAGGATGCCGGGTCCTGATGAGACCCCAAGGCACTCGTGCCTATATTATGGAATAATGTAGTACATATGGTTGGCCGCGATTGAAAACCAATTTTTTTGTGACCCTTAAATAATCTAGTAATGTATTTCTTTTTATGTTTAGTAGGATGTTTTATATATGATGTAATAATGTTTTATTTGGCGAGAGAAGAAATGTGAATGTTTTAGACATGTTACCCATGGGTTAGAGACTTTGAGAAAGGGATTTCAGTCTCAGGAAGGAGGGAGCCGTGTAACGGTCCGAATGTGAATGAACGAGAGAATGTGAGTAAGTCAGTGAGTAACAGAGTAAGTGTAAGCGAGTGCATGAATGAATGAGAGAATGTGAGTAAGTCGGTGAGTGACCGAGTGAGTAAGTGTGAGCGAGTGGGAGAGTGAAGCGAGTGGGAGAGTGAATGAGTGAATGAGTGAAAGAGTGAATGGGTAGTTGAGGAATGTAAGTGCGTAAAAGGTTATGAGAAGATAACACGGCGAGCGAATGAGCGAATATATGAACGAGTTACTGAAATCCCTCATCTCAGAGCCTCGAACCCCTCCAAGAAACGAGTAACTAGTTAGTTAGATAGGTAGGGGTTTGATTGTAAAAGAATGTTCCGGAAGGGAGAGAGTCAGTAATGCGGGGTTAAAAGATCACGTGATGGAGGAGAGAAGCTGATGAGTAAGCGAGGAGGAGGAGGAAGAGACCAGAAGCGGGAGAGAAGTGAGGAGACTAGCACCGCTGGAGGAAGAGCACGAGAAGCGGGGTAGACTTGAGGAGGCAAGCACCACTGCAGAAAACCAGAAGCGGGAGAGAGGTGACCGGAGACGAGCACCACGGCAGCAAGCCAGAAGCTTGGAGAACGTACACACCACCCACGGCCTACTGTGTGAGGCGGGCTAGCAGGAGACGAGCAGCAGCCCTAGCAAGGAACGGCAGCGAGTTGGAATTGGAGTTGAGAGCGGTGTCCACCTCTCCACTCAGCCCCCCCCGAAAAACCACCCACGGCCTGCGGGGTGAGACGGACTACAGGATGGGAACTTGTATGGCGGGGTAACCTGCCCCTCGACTGTCCTGGGGGCTCCAATACCACTGCCCCAAGCTGCTCCCTACATCAAAGGGCGCCCGCCTCTCCACACCACCCGAGCCGCTCCATCTCTACATCAAGCGGCGCCCGTCTGTCCATCACCAGGACCGCCCATTCCCATCGTGGACGTCCTCTGCCGAGCCCGACACTCACGCAGCTCCTCCTCCTCCGCATCCAGCAACTAGAGCTAAGCATTCTGAGTATTCCCCAAATCTCCCTTGTGCCGGTAGTTAGCTAGCTTAGAGGCCTACAGCCTGTCGGTCATTCATTTTTTTTCATATTTTTATTAGGACTTCGCTAACCTTTGGAAATAGACCAAATACATATTTATATATAACCTTACTGAGTTATCATTTGGAGCCTGTTTCGCTGCTCATTGGAAATTACTGAACCATACACACATCCCCTCCATAATACATAATCACCATCCAGTTTCTTAATGCTGTCTCAAAAAGTGGTTCCCACGGAAATCCTCCCACCTTCCATAATTAAGTAACGCCCTTCTGGTCACAAACTTCGGAACGAGTGTTCACTTGTCCTGAGGCCTTAACATCCGGGACCAGCGCTCGACAACTACCACGCTACCACATACCATCATAACCCTAGTGGTTGTCATAAAAAGGGATGTAGCTTTAATTAATTATTTATTTATTTAATTTAATATTCTTTCTCTAAATTTTCCACGCTACATATGGTGGCTTTTGCGGTGGGATTTCCCTGTGAACCATTCCCCCCCCCCCTTGTTGAAGCAGAGTTAACTAGACAGTATAATTAATCTTTTTATTGTTTTTTTTTTCTGTTGATTGATTGCTGGTCGCCCTATTGCTTTGCAGTCTTATTTTTTTTTGAGTCTTTGCATTTACTTTTGTTTTTCTCTCGGTGTTCATAACACCAGAGAAAATGATTAGAGTAACACTTGTAGGGCATAGTCATATTCCGAGGGAGTTAGAGGTATAAAAGCAGAACATTCAGGTATATATTTTTCGTGCCCCGGGAGGAAAAGCCGGGAATTTCTTTGAGGATGACTGCATTCAGGCAGTATATGAGGAGGAAAGGGAGGAGGTGGAAGGAGCGTGCGCGTGGTAAGAGTCTCTCGCAGAGTAATGGAAAGTGGTAGTCTGCAATGGCGCGGTAATTATCACTAACAAACAAGTGATTAACCTCCCTTATGTGTTCGAAGGTAGTTTCGTTTGAGTTTATGGGTTTTATATATTTGTTTTATTAGTTTGCTTTGATTGTTCTCTTCTCTTTAGTAGAGTAAACGGTAAATATTGATACTGAGGGAACATAGGAAATTTTGACACAATGGAGGAAACTATAAAGGTAGAGATAGCTGACTTGCTGGGTCCATGGGAAAGTGAACACTGCCCAGACCAACAGCGTACTGACACTGACCAGGAAGACCCTAGGGCACAAACACAGTCAAAGAAAGAGCCACAAGCGGGTGACACCGTGAAAATGGAGGAACTCGAGGAAGAAGTAGATTTTCTAAAAACATCAATGTTAGAATTAGTGGATCGATTACGTAGAAGCCAAGAAGACTCGCCTACCAAACCACTACTTAAACCAAGGGACATACCCGTCCTCGAGAGAAGACACTTGAAGGGAGTAGAAGGAGGAGGCAGATTAGAGGTATTCCTTTCCCAGATAGAACAATGCACCCCACGGGGGGAAGATCGAAAAAGAATAGCTTTGAGTCGGGTAGACGCCGAATTAGCAGTTTACATTCAAAGCACTCTGAAGCATGGCCCCGTGGTGGACTGGGAAGAATTCAAGACATCACTGATCAAAGAACTAACGGATCAGAGTAAAGGAAAGGTATTCGACGCCTTAAATGATCTAAAATATTCATACGAGGACGATGCGACCGAATTTGTCACCCAACTTAAGTGTAAATTCGCACTCCTAGAGGTAAAATCAAATCCAGGAGAAGTGCCAAAGAGGGAAAAGTTGATAAAAACAAAGCTATTAAAGGGAATGCCTCGAGATAGTAGAGACAGGCTAGAAATATATATGGATAATCACGTGCCCCTCGACACCTTTATGGAAAAACTAGAGGTGGAACGACTAGTAGCCCTAGCAAGAAAAAAGGACAGTGTCTTTATGGTGAAGGACGACGCTCCTCCAGCTGGTGCATCAGGCACGGGAGCATCACCAGTAACATCCCCGAAGGCTGAATCCTTGGCCGAACCTACCGCCTTAGCCTCCTATCTCGATCGAATCGAGCGCAGACTAGAGCGGTGGGAAGAGCAAAAGAAACAACCTCGAGAGAAGGACGACATCCGTGTACTGCCCGTATTCTAGGTCCACAACACGACGTGCAGTCATGTTTTAAGAATCTGCTTCCCGGTTCGTGTTTTGATTGTTTGAGGATGAACTGCCGAAGAGGGTACCCTGGTTGTCCAGGGAGGAAGACCTTTCAGACACGGTGACTGGCGCAAGCTAGGTCCCCAATAATCACAGTCAACATCAAAAGCCATATGCTAGAGGCCCTGCTCGACACTGGTAGCGAAATGTCACTAATCAAAGAGAGTGTGGTGCAACAACTCAATCTCAAGGTAGTTACAGGAAAAACCATCCCGCAATTACAGGGTATCACAGGGAAGAAACTCAGAATCCTAGGGCAAACCACTACTTCCATCATAGTCGGTGACAACCAACCTTTAGAGGTACCCCTAGCCATCGTACCCGATAATTACTTAGAACCAGCCTTGTTGTTGGGCATGAATGCCCTGGGAAGAATAACCCTAACCCTTGACCACCGAAACAAGAGAATTACCTGGAATAATGTCACCTACCCACTTAAATATCATGAACATCGCTACGGGAAGGTGACGCACATAAAGATCCAATCCATTGCCACCCACAAATCTTCTCCGGCCAAAGCCTTCGTGAGACTAAGAGCAAAATTAAAATTACCACCTTTCAGTGCTGCTATGAGGGAAATCAAAGTGGATGAAGCACCTGGTACTACCCTGGTGGTTGACCCGGAACATAAGAACGTGCAAGGAGGGTTGCCTCTCATTACGGAGGTAACCGAGGAAAAAACCATCTTCCTCCCAATGATCAACAATAGTAAATTAGACCTAACACTACATCAAGGGGTATTCCTGGCACGTTATGAAATAATCAACAGTAACCTTGAAGAGTTTCCGGAGGCAAAATGCTTAAAAACCACGATCAGTGAGTCGATGGGGCCCGAAAATGACGCGGTCCCAGGGAAAATGTCCAGAGGAGACAAATTAAACACCATATTAAGCGAAAGAGATTGGACTCACTTAGATGAAGAGCAGAAACAGAAATTATTCCAAATAATACGGCGCCACGAGTTGTTGTTTATGGTAGACAAAAATGAGTTAGGCTTGATAACAGCGCCCCCAGCCCACATTAATGTCGAGAATCCCGTACCATGCAGGGCCCCCATTTATAGATACCCAGAAAAAGCAAAGGAGCTAATAGCAGAGATTATAGAGGACCTAGCGCAGAGAGACATAATAGAACCATCTACCGCCGCCTGGTTGTCACCAATAGTTCTGGTTAGTAAACCGTCCGGCGAGAAAAGAATGTGCCTAGATTACCGCAAGGTTAACACCCATTTAGCAGTAGACATACACCCTCTACCAAAACTTGAGGAACTAGTAGAGAGAGTGTCGGGACAGCAATACTATGCCACCTTAGATATGAAAGATGCATACTATCAAGTGCTTTTAGATGAACCAAGCCGGGATTTAACCACATTTACTGAGGGGATTAATCTATACCGATTTAAAAGGTTACCCTTTGGATTGTCTTGTTCCCCAGCTATTTTTAGTAGACAGCTACAAACCGCCCTTGCACCCCTCTTAAGGGCGGAATGGATAAAGACTTACTTAGACGACGTGATCATAAGTGCACCTGACTTTAATACCCTTCTCAGTAGACTCCATGAGACCTTCGAGCACATGGGAGGGGTAGGAATCAAGTTAAACCTATCAAAATGTAACATTGGGCAAAAGGAAGTCAAATTCTTAGGGCATGTAGTCTCTCGGGAAGGATATCGACCGGACCCTAAAAACATCGAAGCAATTGAGAAAATGAAAGCCCCAACAACCGTTAAAGAAACCCGCAGATTCCTGGGAATGTGTTCATTTTACAGAAGACACATTGGGCAATTCTCGAAACTAGCCGCCCCCTTAACTAACTTAACCCAAAAGGGATTACAATTCGAATGGTCAACAGAGTGTCAGCAGGCTTTCGAGACTCTGAAAGGGAAATTAGTAGCAGCCCCCATCCTAGGACGGGCAGATATGTCAAGAAGCTTCATCCTAGAAACAGATGCCAGCCTCACCCATGTGGGTGCTGTGCTAATGCAAATCGATGATAATAATTTACCCAGGGTCATCGGTTATTTTTCCAAAAACTTCGCCCGGCAGAAATGAGGTATTCAACCACCGACAGGGAAGCCTTAGCTATAGTATTGGCATGTCGCCAGTTCCACCATTTCCTGTGGGGCACGAAAGTATTTGTGCGGACAGATCACCAACCGCTAGTCTCCATCTTTAGGCAAAAAACTAAATCACCCCGCATGAATCGGTGGATTTTAGAAATGAGGGACTACCATTTTTCAATTGATTACAAATCAGGGAAAAAGAACGTGGTGGCTGACCAATTAAGTCGCCCAGTAAGACCTATAAGACCTTGGGGCGGCCAAAGTGAGTTATTTCTGGGGAAAACAAGAGAAGAGTTTAGCCAGCTGCAAATGCAGGAACCAAGGTGGAGGGAGATGAGACAGTATTTAGAGGGAGGATGTATCCCACGCTCAAAATACCCTAGAGCGACCCTCGCACAATTTAACATCGAGGATGAAATATTATACTCCACCCGCAGGAAGAAAGACAACACCATATTGTACACCCTGGTAATACCAAATGAATTAAGGCGGCAGGCTCTAAGTTTTGCACATGAGAGAGAGTCGGGTCATTTAGGTTTTCTCAAATCTGCCCTCAAGGCAGAAGACTATTTTTACTGGCCCAACTTGAGAGCAGATATGAGAAAACATATTAAAGAATGTGTAACTTGTCAGCAACTCAAAACTGCTAGGGGTCTTCAAATGCAATGGCAAGAGCTTCCACCATGTAATAAACCCCTTGAGAGAATTAGTATGGACATCACAGATATGCACACGAGCAACAGCGGACATCGATATGTCCTGACGCTTATAGATCACTACTCTAGGTATGTAAAATTTATAAAGATGAGATCAAGGTTAGCGGAGGAGGTAGTGAAGGGTTTGCAAACGTACATGGGAGATTTTGGGGCACCGAAAGTGCTCTTAACGGACAATGCGCGCGAGTTCCACGCAACCATTGTCAAAGACCTATGTACCAGAATGGGCACCCAGTTGGTGTTCAGCACTCCTTACCATCCCCAAGGCAACTCTATCTCAGAACGGATGCACAGAACAATGAAATCAGTCCTAGCTACGTTGTGCCGAGGACACCCCCACCGGTGGCCAAACTATCTCGGGCAGTGCCAGACAGTCTTAAACGCGGCAGTGCACGAAACCACCGGGGAGCAACCGTTCTACCTAATGTTCTCTCGTTACGCGCCACGAAGTGTAAGTGCGCCCTTACCACAAGACGATGACGACGCGGACATAAAAATCGCGCATGAGGTGGTTAAAGAAACTAATAGGGAGAGAGCACAAAAGTGGCGAGACAAGGCTAATCGAGGGAGAACTAATCAGAGGGTAGAACTTAACAGTTTGGTCTGGGTGAAAAAGGAACAAGGTGAGTCCTCGGTACAGCGGAAGTTGGGAGTGAAGTGGTTAGGTCCGTACAAAGTTAAAGAAATACTTAGGGATGGAAGTGCATATGTGCTAGAGAATGTTTTCAATGGAACACAAATACAACGTGCGGCCGAAAAAATAAAACCATATGTAGGAAAAGAACAAATCCTCATCGAACAGGAGGAAGTACTCGTACCACCGGTGGACGATAGTGATGAAGACGAAGTTGAACAACGTCCCACGAGGGAAAGAAGGCCGCCCCGAAGGCTAATAGAGGAAGTTTAAGTAGGCTCCTGGGACAGAGTTGTGCGGTGCAGGACAGTAATGAACCCTCTTTGTTGCAGTGCAGAGTGGCACTGGGAAATCTCTCCCGCATCCAGGGTCAGCGAAACCCGAGGAAGCATGGGGACCCAGAAGAACCTCGTCAACCCCACCAGGAATATCTGGGACGACCTGGGCTCCCTGCAGAAGGTGTGGAGAAGGGGCTGGAAAGGCCCTACCACGCAACCCCGGATGCCAGGAGGAGGTGGGAGGTACACACCTGACACCCTACCAGGATGCCGGGTCCTGATGAGACCCCAAGGCACTCGTGCCTATATTATGGAATAATGTAGTACATATGGTTGGCCGCGATTGAAAACCAATTTTTTTGTGACCCTTAAATAATCTAGTAATGTATTTCTTTTTATGTTTAGTAGGATGTTTTATATATGATGTAATAATGTTTTATTTGGCGAGAGAAGAAATGTGAATGTTTTTAGACATGTTACCCATGGGTTAGAGACTTTGAGAAAGGGATTTCAGTCTCAGGAAGGAGGGAGCCGTGGAACGGTCCGAATGTGAATGAACGAGAGAATGTGAGTAAGTCAGTGAGTAACAGAGTAAGTGTAAGCGAGTGCATGAATGAATGAGAGAATGTGAGTAAGTCGGTGAGTGACCGAGTGAGTAAGTGTGAGCGAGTGGGAGAGTGAATGAGTGAAGCGAGTGGGAGAGTGAATGAGTGAATGAGTGAAAGAGTGAATGGGTAGTTGAGGAATGTAAGTGCGTAAAAGGTTATGAGAAGATAACACGGCGAGCGAATGAGCGAATATATGAACGAGTTACTGAAATCCCTCATCTCAGAGCCTCGAACCCCTCCAAGAAACGAGTAACTAGTTAGTTAGATAGGTAGGGGTTTGATTGTAAAAGAATGTTCCGGAAGGGAGAGAGTCAGTAATGCGGGGTTAAAAGATCACGTGATGGAGGAGAGAAGCTGATGAGTAAGCGAGGAGGAGGAGGAAGAGACCAGAAGCGGGAGAGAAGTGAGGAGACTAGCACCGCTGGAGGAAGAGCACGAGAAGCGGGGTAGACTTGAGGAGGCAAGCACCACTGCAGAAAACCAGAAGCGGGAGAGAGGTGACCGGAGACGAGCACCACGGCAGCAAGCCAGAAGCTTGGAGAACGTACACACCACCCACGGCCTACTGTGTGAGGCGGGCTAGCAGACGAGCAGCAGCCCTAGCAAGGAACGGCAGCGAGTTGGAATTGGAGTTGAGAGCGGTGTCCACCTCTCCACTCAGCCCCCCCCCCGAAAAACCACCCACGGCCTGCGGGGTGAGACGGACTACAGGATGGGAACTTGTATGGCGGGGTAACCTGCCCCTCGACTGTCCTGGGGGCTCCAATACCACTGCCCCAAGCTGCTCCCTACATCAAAGGGCGCCCGCCTCTCCACACCACCCGAGCCGCTCCATCTCTACATCAAGCGGCGCCCGTCTGTCCATCACCAGGACCGCCCATTCCCATCGTGGACGTCCTCTGCCGAGCCCGACACTCACGCAGCTCCTCCTCCTCCGCATCCAGCAACTAGAGCTAAGCATTCTGAGTATTCCCCAAATCTCCCTTGTGCCGGTAGTTAGCTAGCTTAGAGGCCTATAGCCTGTCGGTCATTCATTTTTTTTCATATTTTTATTAGGACTTCGCTAACCTTTGGAAATAGACCAAAATACATATTTATATATAACCTTACTGAGTTATCATTTGGAGCCTGTTTCGCTGCTCATTGGAAATTACTGAACCATACACACATCCCCTCCATAATACATAATCACCATCCAGTTTCTTAATGCTGTCTCAAAAAGTGGTTCCCACGGAAATCCTCCCACCTTCCATAATTAAGTAACGCCCTTCTGGTCACAAACTTCGGAACGAGTGTTCACTTGTCCTGAGGCCTTAACATCCGGGACCAGCGCTCGACAACTACCACGCTACCACATACCATCATAACCCTAGTGGTTGTCATAAAAAGGGATGTAGCTTTAATTATTTATTTATTTATTTAATTTAATATTCTTTCTCTCTAAATTTTCCACGCTACATCTCTATAAGTACCATTGCCAGATAGTCGTATTCAGAGCATCGTGTTTACCGGTTTCTGACCCTTAACTATTGCCCAGAAGCACTAATAATCAATCATTATGACTATAACAATATATGAATCCAGCTAGCGGGGCCCAGGAGAGAGTTTTTGTGTCGGAAATCGTCAACCATAAGAGGCTGAGGACGACTTGCTGCCAGCTATAGGCTTCTCCTTCTCCCGTTGTACCCCGTAGTTATGTTTCCCCATGATGACTGCCTCTTTCTACTCCACCTCCTCAACCATTGTCAGCAGCTCAGACTCACTGAACCTCGGCCGCCGCATTTTCCTCAGTGGTTCAACCTTTTTCTGGGTAAAAGTACTTTCCTGCCGTGTGTAAGGTGAGGGTTATCGTACTCAGAGCATAGTATTTACCGGTTTCTAACGCTCAAGTTGCCTAACTATTGCCAAGAAACATCAGGATCTAACTCTTTTAACTATAACTATAAACGAGTCTCGTTATTACAGCCCAGAAGACCATTTTGGGGTAGGAAGTTGGAAATATAAGCGGCTGAGTACGACAAACTGGCAACGTTGGCCGCCACAGGTGAGGAATGCAGCCGTATGATTGGCTGAAAAATTTTCAAGGACTTGCTGTGATTAGCTGTCGAGTCTGATGAGATCATCGTGGCGCTTACCCAATCAGGTGGCTTTCTGCAGTAGCGAAGCCCGAGCGATATCATCGAGTCTCCTCTTGGGATCTGAATTCAGCGATGTTGTCCGGGCCAACGCTCGGTAACGATACCGATGTCGGTAAGCAGCCTTCTCTTTGGATCCGGGCCCAGGTTAGATTAGTTAATATTTACAGTGTTTTAGATTGTTTGGTAAGGGCAGGTTATTTATTTGTATATTTTTGTTTGGTTCATAGTGTTGGTGGGCTTTCATGATGGGGCCTTTTGGCTGGCCCCAGCCTGTTAGTGGTGCCGGCAAGTGTTTTATAGTGGTGCCATCTTGCCTGGCCTATACTGTCCCCCCGAAGCTCCACTTGATCCTCTTGGGAGAGTGTCGCCAGAGTCTGGGTTGACAGGCGGGCACCAGGACAGCATGCGGGTAGTCTTGGGCAATGACTGAACAGTATCAGCTTGTAGCGGGGGGACTTGATCCCAGGTCATCCAGCACACTGTGCCCACACGCTGTCTACCCAGCCACCGCCTCCCAGACTGAATTTGGTACAGCCATGCCTTGGTGTACGAGCTTAATTCCTTTCGGAATTTGACTCTTAAATCAAAACAAACGCAGACTGTTCTGCTGAAAACCCAAAAATCACACCCTAGAGCACAAACGTGAGCAGGCCTGAGCGTGCAGGTGCCGCCACTGTGAGCGTACAATGTGGACTGAGACCCCGCTCCCATTGTTTTCCGCTCTGGTCCTGCGGTGAACAAAGGGAGCGTGTCCTCCACTCGTACAAACAGGATGCCCCTAAACAGAGTCACCACTCCTAAAGCAAGCCGCTGTTTGTGATCTTTTTTTGCTAGTAAATCAAAACACTTATGAAGTAGGCACCTGAAAACCAAGGTGTTACTGTACTTACAAACAAACCTTGGGTATTGAACAGTCTTTTTGAACAATTGGTTCATAAACATAAAGAACAATGTATCAGTTTTCTCTCTTGGTCTAGGTTCAGGAACAAGCTAAACGGTAACAGCCTCAGGAATCTGTGAACGCCCACATTTGCGCTTTTTATCTTTTGATTCTGTCAGTAAGCCGCCGTGACTTCTCCTCCTTTCTTTTTACTCCTACTTCCTATCCTTTACTTCTCTCCTCTTTCCTCCCTTCCTGTACATCACTTTCTACTCTAGCTCATCCCTATGCTGTCCAAACCCCTTATGCAAAAGTTAACCAGCATCTTCATTCTTTCATCCTTGTGCTGTCCAAACCCCTTATGCAAGAGTTAACCAGCATCTTCATTCTTTCATCCTTGTGCTGTCCAAACCCCTTATGCAAGAGCTAACCAGCATCTTCATTCTTTCATCCCCTTTGCTGGTGAACTCCTGAACAGCTTTCCTTGGTCTGTACTCCCTGCTGGCCATGACTTGGCCTCTTTCACAAGAAGAGTACCAGGACACCTCTCCTCCCGAGATTGATGTACTTCTTTTGGCCTCTCTTTTGTTGGAGCAGCGTCTAGCGGGCTTGTTTGTTGTTGTTTTTGTTCATTGCCCTTGAGCTGCCTCCCTTGCTGTAAAAAAAGATGAAAGCAGTTAGCCAGTGGCGTGTTTCTGAGGCTATGAAAAGCCAGGCATTGGTATGAGGATTTGGCCAAGAAAATCTCTGGCACTGGTAGAGAAGCCTTCATTTGTGGTCAGGCTTGTATCACATTGTGTGTCATGGGAAAGTTGGCTTCACTTTACAAACATTTCATTTTAAGAACAACATTTAGGAACCAATTGGGTAAAGGTTCCACTGAAGTATTTCTTTTCTGCCCACTTCCCATTTTGTGGTGTTTTCTTAAGTTCATATGAGTGTTTGTTTTGAGGCTTCATTGAGTTGTGCCAATGAAAAATAACCATAGCACTACACGGCTTCCTGTACATCAGGTAACTGGGCGGGAGGAGAGAGAGAGAGAGAGAGAGAGAGAGAGAGAGAGAGAGAGAGAGAGAGAGAGAGAGAGAGATAATTACATAGAATTACATAGAATTACATAGAAAATCAGACCACACAGACTCCATGGTCCAGACTAGGTGGTCTGTCCTTAAACCTAAGTGATTTTACATTAATCAGATGGCTCCAAAACGTTGCTTTTCTGCTATAGTTAATATTAAGTTCAAGGAAGTGACGGTCGAGCTTGTTTTTAAAGGAGTCAATCGTGTTACACTGGACCACTGATAGTGGGAGCTTATTCCATTCTCGCACTACAACGTTGGTGAAGAAAAATTTGAAGCAGTCTGAATTTGTCTACATTTGAGTTTTATGCCATTGTTCCTCGTTCGCAAAGTGTCATCGATCATAAACAATTTTGTTCTGTGTACATTCGTGAAACCATTAAGTATTTTAAAACATTCGATCAGTTTTCCTCGGAGGCGACGTTTCTCAAGAGAGAACATGTTAAGGGTGGAAAACCTTTCTTCGTAGGATTTGTTGCGGAAGGAAGGGATCATTTTTGCTGCTCGACGCTGAACACCTTCTAGTTTAGCAATGTCTTTTGCATGGTGGGGAGACCAAAACTGTACCGCATATTCCAAGTGGGGTCTGACTAAACTATTGTAGAGCGGAAGTATTACATCTTTATGTTTGAATAAAAAGTTTATTTTAATGAAGCCCAACATTCTGTTCGCTTTATTTGCTGCATCGATGCATTGCTGTGAGAATTTGAGGTTTGACGCGATTTTGACCCCCAGGTCCTTAACGCATTGAACGCTTGTGAGTTTAACGCCGCGCATTTCGTAATCGAACTTCTTATTTTTTGTTCCAACTTGAAGGACCTGGCACTTGTCTTCGTTAAAGGGCATCTCCCATTTATCCGACCAAGCTGAAATTTTGTGCAAATCATCTTGGAGGTTTTGCCTGTATTCGTCAGTAAGAACCGAGTTACCAATCTTTGTGTCGTCTGCAAATTTACTAATGCGATTATTGAGTCCAACATCCACATCGTTGATGTAAATAATGAAGAGCACTGGGCCAATAACTGAGCCCTGAAGGACGCCACTAGTGACCGGCGCCCACTCTGAGTTAAATCCGTCAATCACAACTCTTTGTTGTCTGGGCCCGAATTTACAATTAATCTTAAACCGCTAAGTTTGACTTTAGGGCGAGTTTAACTTTATTCTTCATCTTATCCCTCATAAGTTGATCTTAGCTGACGGGATATTTTAGGCGGGCCCAAACCCGTATTAAGGAGCCTAAGTCGAACTTCAGTCGCCAAGATGGCCGAACGTCAACAAGCCCGTCAGCGCCTAGTGAAGACTTTTCAAGAGCGAAGAGACGTTCTGAATACTTTGAGTGACGCAGAACTATTGAAACGCTACAGACTGGATCGTGCAGGAGTACTGTTCGTAACGGATTTGGTGAGAGGGGCCCTGCAAAGCCCTACTTCAAGGAGTTTTGCATTGACACCCGAAATGAAAGTAATTATTACACTGCGTTACTTAGCAACGGGGAAAATGCAGATGTGTAACAGTGATGATCTTGGTCCATCACAGTCGTCAGTAAGCAAAGCGATCACCGATACCCTCAAGGCACTTACACAACCAGCCATACTTGTCCAATTCATTCGATTTCCTCGCACCGTCCCTGAAATCCGAGAGAAACAACAAGAATTTGTGCAAGTTGCAAACTTCCCTGGCATTGTTGGTGTAATAGACTGCACGCATGTCAGGATACTGGCCCCAGGGAATATGAAGCAGACTATGTCAACAGGAAGAATTTCCATAGCATAAACACACAATTAGTGTTTGATGCCAAATATAATATTCTTAATGTTGTAGCTAATTGGCCTGGGTCCACTCATGATGCTCGTATTTGGCGTGAGAGTGGCCTCAAACGCATGTTTGAGGATCATCGTATACCACCGGATTCATGTCATCTATTAGGGGACAGTGGCTACCCTTGCAGACGGTATCTGTTGACTCCCTTCCCTCGGCCACAGACTGACAGCCAGGCAGCATACAACAGGTAAGTTCATTGTGGGGAAATTTGATGGTAATTCTTAAGCGAATACCAGCAGACAGATTTCTCATTCAAGAGATTTTTTTTATTATGAGTTTTGATGTAATCTTTAATGAACCTACATGTAACCTAACATAAAATTGATTCAGTGAATTTTCATATAACCCTGCCTAGGGGGTCTTCTCCCCCAATACATGTATCTATTTGCAATGGATTTGTGTACTGGGGAAAAGACTCAATGAAGAGCAAAAGAGGAATCTAAGAATTGTCTTGTCATATGGGTGTAAATGTAGAGTAACGCAACCTAACAAAGCTGACGCAGTGAATTTTCATATAACCCAAGTACATACAAACATTTCTAAATGAATTTATGTGTTGGGGAGAAGACTCAATGAAGAGCAGAAGAGGAATCTAAGAATTCTCTTGTCATGTGGGTGTACATGTAGAGTAACGCAACCTAACAAAGCTGACGCAGTGAATTTTCATATAACCCAAGTATATACATACAAACATTTCTAAATTAATTTATGTGCTGGGGAGAAGACTCAATGAAGAGCAGAAGAGGAAGAGGAATTCTCTGTCATGTGGGTGTACATGTAGAGTAACACGACCCAACATTAACATAATATAAATTAAACTGGTTATCCCAAAATATATTTGATACCAATTATATACACTGTCCAAATGAATTAATAGAGTAAAGTAAGTGAAGTAAGTTCCCCCGCCAGTATTTTATCAAATTTATTTACATTTTAACCAAACCTAACCTAATCTCTTCAAGACTAAAATAATACTTAATTTACTGTGTGTCCGTTTAGGTGTTAGCGTAACTTATAGGAGACACTGTACATCAGTTATGAATGAATGTATATTAAGAGCACAGTAACATTCAGAAGACAAATCCAAAATCATTCCTAAGAACCCTTCACTGTTACAGGGCACACAAGAAAACCCGGAGTATTGTGGAACGAGGAATAGGCCAACTGAAACGTCGGTTCCATGTCCTCCATGGTGAAGTCCGGCTCAACCCTGAAAAAACCTGCCAAGTGATCCTTGCATGTGCTCTGCTTCACAACATATGCAAGAAGAGGAATATTCAGCTGCCAGATGAAAATGTCGCAGATGTGGATGACAATATGGAGGTTGAAGATGAACATCAAGAAGGTATACATTCAACCAGTATTATCTTCAGCTAAACCCATTTGTCTGCATGCTGCCCAGACATGCAGTGCCCAAAACTGGTAACAATAGGGGGAATCTTTTCATACCTACATTTGGAATGATTTCATGTCTAGTTTCTCCTCCAAAACAGGGAATCTATTAATTTTCCAATAACCATAGTTCATGTTGAGATTGTTGAAAGTGCTAGTAAATGTACCATACAACGGAATGATATTGCAGAAATTTTTATAAAACATCTAATATACTATGTCTCATCTCATTTCTACAGTGCAGTTGCCACAGGATGCAGCAAATGGAACACGTTTCAGGGAGGTGTTCTGCAACCACCATTTCCAGTAATTATTTTGATCTTTTTAAACAGACAATGCAACTTTTGCAACTTCTCAGCTTCATGCTTTTCACTCAAACATCTATACATGCAAATCTGTTTCATTACAATTATCTATTGGATATTTGAATAATTCTTTTGCAGACTTTATTTTCTTTTGGCATTTGTAATATTGGTACTCATTGCTATTTTTTTTTTGCCTTCACAGTGCCGAGCCATGAATCCATATCAGCCTGTACAAGTTGACACATCTTCAAGCAACACGTCAACCATGCATGGGGGCTCTACAGGAATGCTTGACCTTCCTCTGGGACGCATGGCTCTGCGGCCGGGTCCCTTAAACTTTGCATTAACAACATTACCAACCAGGTCACGCTGTGAGGGAAGACTACTTATTTATCCCTGCTTCACCTCAGTAAGTGGTACTTCGACCCCTGCTCCACCTCTCTAAGGGTCGAGGGAACGCGCTTCAAACCCTGCTCCATCTCCCCAAGGGCTCGAAGTAACGCGATGTGGAGGACCAGCGTGGAGGAGTGAGCAGACTACACTGGGACTCAGCCGAACGCCAACACCTTTACCCGGCTTCCCATTCAGCTCTCACCGCCATACGGGGTTGCTGCCTAAAGAGGGGTTTGATCTAGCCTCACCTCCACCTAACTACGCCAGGTCACTTTCCTTCACACACGCTGAAGTTTTTTTTTTCTAGGAGGATGAAAAAATAACCAAATTCACAATTGTATTTATTTATTAGGCAGCCATGGACCACTATCTGGAAAGAAAACAAAACTTCAGTCCATATGACGCCTTTGTTAAATGATTAAGCAGGACACAGCAAGAAGCACATATATGTGGTGCAGAGATTAATCAAGCTGTAAAGTGGGGTGCAGGTACCAAGCATGACTTAATACGAAGCATAGCATTATGAGTAAATTGATGTTTCCACGTTTACTGCAATTTTGTGGTGTACGTTATAATTTTGTTATACTGAATTGAAATGTGTTAAGTATTTACTATGATCACCACTCCACTATAAACATAGGATAAGCTGTGGGGGAAAAGTAAGAATAAATGTATATATAAATATACTCTCAATGATGCTATTTTTCCTATACCTCTTACTTTGGTTTTCTAATGATTGAACGTATGCAGCGCTCATTCGCTTGTATGCTGCCACTGCCTCCTCGTAGGCTATAACCACTCTGTGGTTATCAGAATTCAGAGTGCTATTGAGCACAGGAGGTGTAGGAGGTGTAGGAGGTGGTGAAGGTGCAGATGGTTTCAGGACGAGCTGAGTTACCCTCGTCTGGAACAGAAAGAGTAAACATATGAATAGAGAAATTAACGTTCCTACTATTTTTCCTGTACTTCTTACTTTGGATGTTTAATAACTATGTATGCAGCACAAATTTTCTTAGAAACTTCTACTGCCTCCTTGCATATGACTAAAGCCTCTCTGCTGGTGGGGCAGTTGGATGGAAGGGGAGGAGGTACTGGAGGTGGAGATGGGCTACGCAAGAACTTCCTTACCATTACATCCCCACTGGCCGGGCTGGGTTCCATTCCAGTTGGAGGTGGCTCAAGACGACCCACCTTGCTGGTGCTGGAGGCATCATCATCCCTAAAAAAGAAATTTGCATTAAAAAATGCACAGTAATACACTATGTACTGAGCACAATACTTCTTTGTAGGAGAATGAAAAAAAAAAAAAGTTTGAACTGCCATGAATGGCAAATCCTTAGTTACATTTTTTATGTTAATGACGGAGTCAAATAAGCAACTAATAAGCTGTAGAAGGAAATGCTGAGTGCCTATGCATATCAGTGCCCCACTAATTATCTACGGGCAATTCTGGAATCAAACCTGTGACTGCAGGATTGAGTTGGGCATGTTAACTGAAACTGTACCAGTTTTAGGCTACCATGATAACACCTACCAAAATAACTTATAAATCAAGCAGTAGGCACTCAGAACGCCCCCACACATCAGCATCGGGTAATTACAAAGAGGTAAAGGTACCCATTTGTTGACCAGCCCGAAAGGGAGGATGAACAGCTGGGTGCGCTGCACGCAGACCGCCCGGGCCTGCAGAGTAGTAGCCAGGCACGCTGACCACTAGACCACAGAGGCGTATTATATAAAGTTATATAAAGTTGATGCTAAACTGTTTTACCTGAAGTGGGTGCAAAGAGAACGTCTAAATCAAATGTCTTCTTTTTAAAGAATATCAAACAGTAGTACTTACAAGTCTGCTTCCATGAGGGCTGTGTCATTTTGGGATATCCCTTTGGATATACCCCTCGCTGTACTGCTGTCCTCCCCGATGACTCGGAGGACTGCCTCTGTGATGTCACACAGCGAGGTATCCACCGCTGAGCCACCACCTGTAACAAGGTCCAAATTAATCTTAACAAAATACATACGATATGACGCTTCCATATTATATTTAAGGGACGAAATACATGTCCCTCAACCATAATATGAAGGCTCAAGTACTTAAAATTAAAAAGAAGGTGGGGGTGCATATTTAAACTACCCCAACTGAACTTTACATAACCTAACCCCTGAAGGGGGGCTTAACCCCCTGAACCAACCCCACATAACGCCTTCTGCTAATGAATGTAAACATACAATTACTTATTGGGATCCATCAAAACGGCGCTGCCCCACAGCAATGCTATCGGGGGATTCATTTAGAAAATGTATATTTTCTCCGTAAGTAGATCACAGAAATGCTTCATTTCAGATAGACAGCATTATTGCAATACCTTTACCCCACAATTTCCTCCCCACTACCAGGTGTTTTAAGTTTGTTGAAGTGGAGAGCAGTAATATCTGTTACTTCTATCATCACTTCTAGATGCAGTATATGTATGATGCAGCAGTAAAACTAGAGGCGCGTAGTGACTCTCCATATTTACCTTTAATTTCTAGATAAGTGATTACTATTTAAATATGCAGTACAGAACAAATATCTCCAAAAGGGATGATTGCAAATTCCTTGTCCACTTTTACCCTGCTTACTTATCCTCATACGAACATAACGAAAATATATCAATACTACAAAATTTGCTACTGTTACTCACCTGTCTTTCTTTGGGCTTCCCTCATAGCAGAAAGCCGTTGAATGGAAGTGGTCTTGGTGTTCTGCCACTTCTTCTCGACTTCTGCCTGGCTGCGGCTGAGCCCAAACGTGGAATTGAGGCTGTCTGTCACCTCCTCCCACGCTGCCCGCTTGTCGTTGTATGTTAAAGTAGGGCTGAATTTGCCCCTCAGTATGGTCTTCCTTAACCCAACTTGCTCTACTATGTGTAGAGTGTGGCAGTCTTTCCAATTCACTCCCCTTTTCCTCTTGGGAGAAGTGAAATCGGCAATATTTTCCATAATTACTCCGTCAGAGGGTGGGTGATGGAGGAATGAGGAAGACGAACAGGAACGCGTGTCCGTGTTTACATTCAAGTGAAAAAAAAAAGAATATCACCTTGCGCGGATGATAAACGTAACCTTTATTTTATAAATACTACCTTATTATGCCCATATTTCTGAAGTATATCATCATATAACATTGATAAAGTAGTATTACTACATATTCAATCACTGAAGTGTTGGAATTCTGCAATTTAAAAAATACATCTTTTGCCAGGACAAATTTTCATACTGGATCAGCTGTTGAGCGAAGTTGAACTTATTTTTTCATTTAAGCTCAGCTATAAGTTAAACTTGAGATTCAGTGGAACTTTTAAGTTGAAGATTAAGATTAATTGTAAATTCGGGCCCTGTTGCTCAACCAATTCGCGATCCATTGGTTTACTTGACCGTCAATGCCTATTTGCTTTAATTTATATAGTAATTTATGATGTGGGACTTTATCAAACGCTTAGACTACGTCCAATGATTTGGTTACGTCATAAACTGAGAAGAGATCGTTTTAAAAGGTCAGTAGGTTTGACAGGCAGGATCTTCTGTTACGGAAGCCATGTTGTGAATCCCCAATTAATGAGTGGCTTTCTAGGTAACTCACAATTTTGTCTCTAATTATGTTCTCAAGTAGCTTACCTACAATTGAAGTTAGACTAATGGGTCGGTAGTTACCTGGTATTTTTTTGCCTCCTTTCTTAAAAATCGGCGTCACGTTAGCCTTTTTCCAATTCGAAGGGACGATGCCTTGTCGCAAGAACATATTGAATATGGTAGTGAGGGATAATATTATTTTTCTCTTTGTTTCTTTAAGCAGTATAGGATATACTTTGTCGGGTCCGGGACTTTTATTTATTTTAAAAGTGAATGGAGAGCTTTAAGGACTTCATCGGTTGTTATTTCAAAATTAGGCAATGCATGCTCGAGATTTACAATAGTACTGGTGTTGGTGGTAGTGGGAGGAAGACTGTTAGTATTAAACACCGAGGAAAAGTAATTGTTTAAGAGGTTTGCAATGTGTTGGCTGTCAGTCACTAGTGCACCGTCGCTGTTTGTTAAAGGTCCAATACCACTTTTGATCGCCTTTCTGTTGTTTATGTAACTGAAGAAAAATTTCGGATTATTTTTACAGTTGGCTGCAATATTTTCTTCATATCTACGCCTTGCCTGACCAACTAGTCTTTTTACTCGTCGCCTGGCATCATTATAAAATCTAATATTTTCGGGCGTGCTTTGTTCTTTCTTTAACCTGTAAAACAATTTTCTCTCATTGACTGATTGTTTAATTTCGCTATTAAACCACGGTGGGCTTTTATTAGTGTTAATTCGCTTCTCGCACAAGGGGACGAATGTGTTCTGCTGAGTGAGTAAGTGATTTTTAAAGCTTAGCCAGGCTTCCTCTACGTTGCCGTCATCTGTTAGTTTTTGTCAGATTTCTACGAAGTTAGCTCTTTTGGAATTGGGCACCTTTACTTTATTTTCAGTCACAGATGATTGATTGAGAGAGAGAGAGAGAGAGAGAGAGACCAACTTTCTATAAAACAAAGTGAGGTCATTCCTTGTTGATTTATACCATAAGGTGCTGGCCATCATGTGTTTGAAGATATCCTGAATTTAACCTAACATAATTTAACAAAAGCCAGTCACTATATAGGTCTTCACTCAGAAAACTCATCTATGCTTCCTTACTAATGAGACTTTCCATACAACAAAGTGTGGTTATTCCTGGTGGCAATTTAACCCTTCTCCTCTACCATGAACTTAAAATACCACTCCTAAATACCCAACTGATCTCCTTCTTTGGCCTTCTCTCCTCCTGAAGTTGATCTCCCCTGTGGCCTCTCATCCCTTTGCTGGAGCAGTGCTGGGCCTGGCTCCTGTTTTGTTGCCCTTGTGCGCCTTCATTGCTGTAAAAAAACTAAACTGTACCTCTTTTTATCCTTGAGACATGTTCCCTTTTCAGCTTCTCACTGTGTCCTCTCAGTCTCCTCTTCCACTCTGTCACAACCAGCTCCATTCTATGTATACACTGTCCAGTCCACCAGTTAATTATACAAAGCTATTACATCTGTTCGTCTTGTATGTGTGTGTGTGTGTGTGTGTGTGTGTGTGTGTGTGTGTTGTACTTTTTTAGGTTTTCAGATTAAATAAGAAGTATGAGTGTGGCAATCTGTTTATGAAGGCGATTTTTTTTTAAGTAAGGGCAAGTTCTGTACAAACCCAGAGCACCAAAACACACTCAGTAAGGCGCCAGGGACTATCTGGAGCACTCTGGGTAAGCACAGCAGTGTCCTGGACAGCAGCAGCCGGCCACTCCACCTGCAGGGAAAGGTGTGGCCTGTGGGTTATAAAGTCACCACTGGAGTACCTGTGTGCTGGGGGAGTACTCCAAGATGGCACGCCACCTTCTTCACAGCCAACACTGACAGCCTACGTCTCATTCCTCCACTCTTATATCATGCTTTCACCAGTGGTCACCACAACTTTAAATATACAGGCTTAAACTCTAATGGCTCTGTGTTTCCGGCAGCTGAAGATCAGCAACAAGGAGATGACGGCACTGGACCAGAGGCTTGGGGCACTCCGGGAGGCTCTGCAAGACAAGGCCAAGAAAACAAAGAGTGGCCAGGCTGTGGGACCGAGGCACAGAGAGCCAAGACGGCCGAGGGTTTATCAAGACTGACACCAACGTGACGGTCAAAGTGTTAGAGGTAAGAGTCTTACATGATGAAACATTGTGGAAGCCTTGCCAGAGTATACGGTCCCACAACATGTCCTGTAGCTTCTGAATGAGTACCTTCAAGCTCTGGTGCTGGTGTTGCTGCCTCCCTTCCTTTGTTATGAGTGTTTCCATACTTACTGCTCAAGGTCTTCAACTCAAGCTCATCCCTGTGGCCTCCAACTCTCTAATTCAAGAGTTGCATCGTAGCTCATTCTTTCATTTCTTGACTGGTGAATAATTATCTAACTTCTATATTTCCCAGCTTATCCCTGTGGCCTCCAACTCTCTAATTCAAGAGTTGTAGTGTATCTAATTCTTTCACTTCTTGACTGGTGAATGATTATGTAACTTCAGCTGTATTTCCAAGCTCATCTTGGTGGCCTCCAACTCTCTAATTCAAGAGTTGTAGTGTATCTAATTTTTTCACTTCTTGACTGGTGAATGATTATGTAACTTCAGCTGTATTTCCAAGCTCATCTTGGTGGCCTCCAACTCTCTAATTCAAGAGTTGTAGTGTATCTAATTCTTTCACTTCTTGACTGGTGAATGATTATGTAACTTCTGCTGTATTTCCAAGCTCATCCTGGTGGCCTCCAACTCTCTAATTCAAGAGTTGTAGTGCATCTCATTCTTCCATTTCTTGAGCAACTTAATTTCTGGTATTCTAGCACTTAAGTGCAGTTACTAAAAGACCTCTTGAACTATTAAATTTGATAGCCTCTTGGCATCTCCTAGTCTTCATCACAGTCCTTTCTTCCTTCCCATGACTTAAACTTCTTCAGAATGGGAGTGCCAAAAGTCTTCCTGTCTCCCCTGTGGTAAATTCTCTCCTCCCAGTCTTCATCACAGTCCTTTCCTCCTTCCCATGACTTAAACTTCTTCAGAATGGGAGTGCCAAAAGTCTTCCTGTCTCCCCTGTGGTAAATTCTCTCCTCCCAGTCTTCATCACAGTCCTTTCTTCCTTCCCATGACTTAAACTTCTTCAGAATGGGAGTGCCAAAAGTCTTCCTGTCTCCCCTGTGGTAAATTCTCTCCTCCCAGTCTTCATCACAGTCACCTTCTGTATAACGTCATGTTTTCCCATAGTGCTTACCTCCAGCCATGAAGAGTCCGGGTGCTCGAGAAGGCATCAATTTTCTTCCTTTTCTTCTTCTTCTTCTTCTTCCTTCCTCTTACTTCATACTTCTTCTATCTGTTGTCACTTTCCAGGAACACCTTTGGCCAGGGTCTCTTTTCCGAATTTTTTTTTTCTGTTTTTTTTTTTTCATTTATTTATTTTATTATATTTTTTCTGCTTTTTTCTTCATGTTTTCTCTTTCCTATTTTTGTTTTTCTGCTTTTTTCTTCTTTTTTCTTCATGTTTTCTTCTTAATTTTTCTTCTTATTCTACTTTTCCTTTCTACTGTTTCTTCTTGCTATTATTCGTGGTCTTTTTTTTTTTTGTTCTTCCTTTTGTTCTTCCTTCCTCCTTTTCTTCTTTTACCAGGAACAACTTTGGCTACACCTGGAAAAGACTGTCACTCCCTACACTTGAACATCCCTAACGCTAAGTAACCCCTCAAGCCTCTCTCCTTCCCACCCAGCAGCCAGATGGCCCCAGTGGTCTCATTACTGTTGCAAAAAACTACTTCCACATTCACAGTAATTAAGTAGCCCCGAAATGACTCCTTCCCACCCCAGTAACCAGATATTTTAGTGGAAGTTATAATAGTCCTGCCAAATTTGAGGCGGTAAACAGAGATGAAAATTATGATGTAATCTATCTTGATTTTAGTAAAGCGTTTGACAAAGTTCCTCACCAACGACTGTTGCCTATATTACAGGCTCACGGAGTAGAGGGTAAAGTTTTGAACTGGGTCAAGGCGTGGCTTAGCAATAGGAAGCAAAGAGTGCAAATCAATAGTAAAAGATCTGACTGGAGATGTGTTACGAGTGGGGTCCCACAAGGATTGGTATTAGGTCCACTTTTGTTTATTATTTATATCAATGACTTAGATACAGGAATTTGTAGTGATGTCAGTAAGTTTGCAGATGATACCAAGATCGGTAGAGTAACTGAGTCGGATCAGGACGCTAGTATTCTCCAGGATGAACTAAACAGATTGTATGACTGGGCGGATAAATGGCAGATGGAGTTCAATTTAGGGAAGTGCAGTATTCTGAGTGTAGGTAGGAATAACCCCTCTCACAACTATTGCTTAAATGACACTCTCATAAGCAGGTCTGGGTGCGAGAGAGATTTAGGGGTCTTAGTGAGCTCTGATCTCCGTCCAAGGGCACAATGCATTCAAGCTAGAAATCGAGCAAATAGGGTACTGTGATCTATTTCAAGGAGCGTAAGCAAAAGAAACGCCGAAGTCTTCCTCAAACTCTATTTAGCATTAGTTAGACCTCATCTTGACTATGCGGTTCAGTTCTGGTCACCTTACTAAAGAATGGATATCAAAATGTTAGAATCAGTGCAGAGGAGGATGACTAAGATGATTCAGGTGTTGAGAAACTTGCCATACGAGGAAAGACTTCAACAGTTAAACTTGCATTCTCTAGAAAGGCGAAGGGTGCGTGGAGACATGATCGAGGTTTATAAATGGATGAAGGGCTTTAATAAGGGAGACATTCATAAGGTTTTGTTGGTAAGAGAACCGGGTAGGACGCGAAGTCATGGGTTTAAACTGGATAAATTCAGATTCAACAGGGACATTGGAAAAAATCGGTTTACTAACAGGGTTGTGGATGAGTGGAATAGGCGTAGCAGTCATGTGGTGAATGCCAATACAATTGTCATATTCAAAAATAGATTAGATAAATTCATGGACAGCGATATTAGGTGGGGTTAGATACACGGAAGCTTAGGGTCAAAGGAGCTGCCTTGTATGGGCCTACCGGCCTCTTGCAAACTCCAACGTTCTTATGTTCTTATGTTCTTATGTTTTTATATGGTTTTCAAGGGCTTGAAGCTTGTTTGTTGCTTGTGTGTAAGAGGAAGAGTTGTCAATGTATTTCTCACAAGCTTATACAAGTAGTAGTGATTGTAGTCCAGCAATTACAAGGCTTAGTGGTAGTTAAAACAGTCTTGCTATATAGTTTTCAAGGGGTGAGAGGGAGCTTGTTCCTTGCTTGTGGTGTGAAAGAAAGGCTTGTAATTATATTTTTTTCAGTTTATTGACGTAGTATTGAGTTAGTTAAGTGAATACAAGGCTTGGCAATAATTAATAGGTGTTGCTATATGGTTTACAAGGGCTGGGAGCTTGTTCCTTGCTTGTAGTGAGAGAGGTAGAAGTCTAGTGAGTTGTGTAAGAAATGGCAGATGTCTAATTGTTATGTTAAGCAAAAAATAAACAAAAAATATGATCAAATTAATTTATAGTTAAAATATTTTACTATAAAAAGAAACACACACACACACACACACACACACACGCATATATATATAGATATATATATATATATATATATATATATATATATATATATATATATATATATATATATATATATATATATATATATATATATATATATATATATATATATATATATATATATATATATATATATATATATATATATATATATATATATATATATATATATATATATATATATATATATATATATATATATATATATATATATATATATATATATATATATATATATATATATATATATATATATATATATATATATATATCCTTCTTAACTGACTCTTGGTCATCCTCTCTTAGCCGTTTCGGTGAAACTTTTGCTATTGCGCTGGACATATCAAAAGCTTTTGATAGGGTCTGGCATAAATCTTTGCTTTCTAAACTACCCTCTACGGTTTCTATCCTTCTCTCTGTACCTTTATCTCCAGTTTCCTTTCTGACCGTTCTATTTCTGCCGTGGTAGACGGTCACTGTTCTTCCTAAATCTATTAACAGTGGTGTCCCACAGGTTCTGTCCTATCTCCACTCTTTTCTGTTGTTCATTGATGATCTTCTTTCCAAAACGAACTGTCCTATCCATTCCTACGCCGATGATTCCACTCTGCATTATTCAACTTCTTTTAATAGAGGACCCACCCTTCAGGAACTTAACGACTCAAGGCTGGAGGCTGCAGAACGCTTAGCCTCAGACCTTACTATCATTTCCGATTGGGGCAAGAAGAACCTGGTGTCCTTCAACGCCTCAAAAGCACAGTTTCTCCACCTATCCACTCGACACAATCTTCCAAACAACGATTGTGTCAGAGTGACTGGAGATAAAACCTGAAAACCCTATCAAAAAGCGATATGTCAGTGCAACAAAAATTTCACCCCAAGCAACAAAGTGGATGACCAGAGTCAAAGGCAAGATCACCAGTAGAACGCCCCTTGCGGAACCCATACTGGCGATCAGATAGAAGGTCAGAAGTGGAAAGGTGCTTTTGAATCTTCCGGTAAAGGATTGATTCAAAAGCTTTAGATAGACAAGAAAGTAAAGCTATAGGACGGTAGTTTGAGGGATTGGAACGGTCACCCTTCTTAGGCACAGGCTGTATGAAGGCATACCTCCAGCAGGAAGGAAAGGTAGATGTTGACAGGCAGAGGCGAAAGAGTTTGACCAGGCAGGGTGACAGCACGGAGGCACAGTTTTTAAGGACAATAGGAGGCACTCCATCAGGTCCATAACCTTTTTGAGGATTGAGGCCAGAGAGGGCATAGAAAACATCATTTTGAAAAATCTTTATAACAGGCATAAAGGAGTCAGAGGGGGGGTGAGTAGGAGGAATATGCCCGGAATCGTCCGGAGTGGAGTTTTTTGAAAAAGTTTGAGAGAAGAGTTCAGCCTTAGAGATAGATGAAATGGTAGTGTTGCCGTCAGGACTGAGGAGTGGAGGGAAAGATGAAGAAGTGAAGTTGGAGGAGATGTTTTTGGCTAGATGCCAGAAGTCACGGGAAGAGTTAGAGAAAGCAAGGTTTTGGTATTTTCTATTAATGAAAGAGTTTTTGGTAAGTCGGAGAATAGATTTGGCACGATTCCGGGCAGAAATATAAAGTTCATAATTAGCATTAGTTTGAAGGCTCTGGTACCTTTTGTGAGCTGCCTCTCTATCATTGACAGCACGAGAACAAGCATGATTAAACCAAGGCTTTTTAGCATGAGGAGTAGAGAAAGAACGAGGAATGTATGCCTCCATTCCAGAGACAATCACCTCTGTGATGCGCTGAGCACACACAGAGGGGTCTCCATCCTGGAAGCAATAATCATTCCACGGGAAATCGGAAAAGTACATCCTCAGGTCGTCCCACCGACCTGAAGCAAAATGCCAGAAGCATCGCCTCTTCGGTGGGTCCAGAGGGTGTACAGGAGCGATAGGACAGGATGCAGAAATAAGATTGTGATCGGAGGAGCCCAACGAAGAGAACAGTTTGACAGAATAAGCAGAAGGGTTTGAGGTAAGGAAGAGGTCTAGAATGTTGGGTCGGTCTCCAAGACGGTCAGGAATACGTGTAGGGTACTGGACCAACTGCTCTAGGTCGTTGAGGATAGCAAAGTTGTAGGCTTGTTCACCAGGATGGTCAGTGAAAGAGGATGAAAGCCAAAGCTGGTGGTGAACACTGAAATCTCCTAGGATGGAGATTTCAGCGAAGGGAGAGTGGGTCAAGATGTGCTCCACTTTAGAGTTCAAATAGTCAAAGAATTTTACATAGTTAGTAGAGTTAGGTGAGAGATAAACAGCACAGATGTAGAGTCCTTGATTTGCACTTTAGATTGCACGAATTCAAAATAGCACAGATTCCTTAAAATAACACGATTTCAAGACAATCAAGTTTCGCGCGGCTGATTTAGTTCAGTATTGCAGCCACCAGGCGTCACTAGGTGTTTCCCGCCACCCGCTGTGTTTACCGCCACCCGGGCCGCGCCGCTCATTCTTTACCCACGCACGGCTGTGGTAGCGTCTCTCTCCCTGTTCGTTCAGTGTGTTACCAACTTACCACCAATTAACCATGGCTCCCAAGCGCCCATCGGATTCTCCAGCATGTGGTAGTACTCCAAAGAGATCGAGGTTTACTCAATCAACTCCCATCCTTTAACATAGTGTATGTACAGTTTACTCTACGTAGTACTGGGGGTGATCATCCTTACATTGCACGAAATTTACTTTTCACGGTCCCTTCTGGAACGCACCTATCGTGCAAATCAAGGATAGAGATAGTAGGAGGGAACAGAGTAGAGATTGCTGTCAGTAGCCTCAGAAATCTGTGTTTCGGTAAGGAAGAGAAGGTGAGGTTTAGAGGAGGAGAGATGGTGTTCCACAGAATGAAAATTAGAACGAAGACCGCGAATGTTGCAGAAATTGAGAAGAAAGAGGTTCGAGGAGTTATCAAGACACCTCTCGGGTCGGCAGCCAGAAGGGGAGTCCTCCCTGGGGGAATTTGTGGCCCCCCCCCCAGGCGGGGACTCCAAGGCTTGATGTAGGTGCGCCATTTTGAAATTTGAATTTTGGGAAAAGGTGTACATGTTGTGTGAATGTAGTGTGGTGTGGATAGAGAGAGGATCTGTCTTTAGAGAGCATGATGAACTACTCTCCGGTGTTGGTGAGACAATAGGGAAACGGTTAGTGAGGACATGGGAAGGGTCTTTGGAGGGCTTCAGGTTCCTTCTCACCGACAAACCCTCAGCGAAGAGGGAAGCGAAGCATAATTAGTGGGATTAACCTGACTTGCCCAACTGTTGGTGGGGGGCTTTGTTTGAGTCAAGTAAATACCTGCCAGTTGTTTTTTGACAATACCTTAAAGGATTAACCTCACTCAGATGTTAGCGTTTCCACATGTCTGTTCTGTGTGTGTGTGTGTGTGTGTGTGTGTGTGTGTGTGTGTTTACCTAGTTGTGACATACGGGAAAAGAGCTACGCTCGCGCTGTCCCGTCTCCATATCCTCACTTATCCAACTTTTCCTTAAAATCATGAATGTTTCTTGCACAAACCACCACCTCCTCTAGTCTATTCCAATGCTCAATGCTTCTGTTTAGGAAGCTAAACTTTTTCACATCTCGCCTACACGTGGTCACCCTCAACTTCTTTCTATGTGTCCTCTCGTTTCTCTCTCGCTCCACACACACAGGTCCTCTCTGTCCAGATTCTCCACCCCACTCGCCACCCTGTACACCACTATCAGGTCTTTTTCTCTTCTTCTTTCCAGGGTTGTGAGCCCCATGCTATTGAGTCTTCCCTCGTAAGTCCGATCCCTAAGTTCCGGTGCCATCTTAGTTGCCGCTCCCTGTACTCTTTCCAGCTTTCTTATGTTCTTCTTTTCGTGAGGAGACCAGACCACTGCTGCATACTTCAACCTTGGCCTTATCATTGTAACTATTATTTTCTTCATCATCTCTTCGTCCAAATACACAAATGCCGTCCTTATGTTCCTCAGCAAATTCATAGTTTGTCCCGTTATCTGTGTGTGTGTGTGTGTGTACAAAGAGGATTAACCTGACTCTATCCACAAGGGGGGAGTGAGGCAGGTGTTAATGAAACAAGGCGGAGGAAATATACCTGACAAAAATTACTACCTGTGGCAGTTCGGGTTTTCCAAGAAATACTTGTCAAAAATAAACTATTAGGAATATAGAGTTCAAACTTTACAGCTAACTTGAACTTTTGGGTATCTTTGTTTTCCCTGGATTAGAATGCTGTCGGTATGTCATGTCATGTCATACTCATGACATGACAGGTCAGTCGAAATAATTGTTCTACATAAAATATTTTTCATCTTAGATGTACGAAATTATAGGTGGTAATAGTTTAATGGTTGCCTAAACAAGTTACGGTGTCAATTTAAAAAAAAAAAATTTTTATCTATTTAAAAAAAATTGAAATTATATCTGAACTCAGTATGATTCCGTATCAACGTTTTATATGATAAATTCATTTTTCTTTATTTTACATTAAAAAATGTTTCAAATTAAAGACCGTAACTTTCAAGAGCACAAAATTATCCATGTATACACACAGTTTCATGGAAATATCATCTGATTTGGAATGTACAAAAAAAATTGAAGCTGAATATTCATGTTTTGAGATATTGGCCATCAAACAATTTGGTTGGTAGTAACTCATTTTTATTCTCTCTGAATGAGCTTTTTCCAGTATATAGTGATATTTACACAATAAACAAAAAGTAAGCACTTCTGATAGAGTTCCACTGGTTGCCAATAAAAGCAAGGATAGTATTTAAGTTATGTGTTTTGACACACCAAGCTTTGATTACTGGCCGTTCACCGTATTTGAGAGAATTATTACACGAAATACAGCCAGGTGAAGGGATTAACACTCACCGAGCCGCTACTGGAATCACACTTCATGACCCGCGGTACTCTTCAAATGTTGGATCGCGCGCTTTCAGTTCTGCCGCCCCAAGTCTGTACAATAAGCTCCCTCCTGACATTAGAAGAACAAAGGATCTCTCCAAATTTAGGAAATAACTAAAAACTTTTCTGTTCTCTGATTGCTTTGACATGGAAACATTGACAATTAACATGGCATATAAGCTGTGATCAATATTGAAAATTTAATGAATTAAAATATGAGGGTCTTGCAGAGCGCTTCGGCGGAGGTGGGACCAGATAAATAAGAAACACAAGTAACAAGTAACAAGTAGAGGGACGTCTAGTCGCTTTGGAATCTGGGTGGAAGAATGCTGCGGGGAGCGGCAAAACCCACAAGGCTCAGCGCCCCGGCCGCGGAGAAGATGCCAGCTCTCACCACAATGACATCTCGTTTTTTCTGCATAACGCTTATGCTAAACGCCCTACGGCTATGGATTATTATTTATTAATAACCTAACACATGCACTAAGTAATAGTGGGCCATGCATCCCACACATAGCTCAGCTATGGCAGTAATAACGAATATGATTTGAAATAGCGCTCTGCTCCCGCCTTCTAGTGATGCATCTTCCCGCTCTCTCAATGAAAATGGCGGGGACTCCCGCGGTTTTTTCCACGGTCTTTTTCTTGAATAATGAAATCATGACAGCGGGGGAAGTGGATAACAGCTATGAGGAGGGAGAACTGGCTGCCGTTTGCTTCATCTCGACTCTGTAGTGCTCATTTTGTCAAAGATATATTACAGGCAAGACTTATCAGATTATTACATGAGCTAACACTCATTTAGGTATTGCCCCGGGTCCCCTAGCTTATGGTGTGGCGGGGGATTACTCTTGAACGGGATTTACATGAGCTGGCGGAGGCAAACAAGCTGGCGGAAGTAAACACGCATGGCGGCGCTCAAGCAGGGGAAGAAAATAGGAAAGGAAACTCAGTGGAGGCAAAGTGCACAGAGGGACAGAGCTCAGTGCTGGGTGGAGTTTATAAGTGTACGCAGGGAAGTGACCAAGAGTGCATAGTGTAAGGTGACTTGCCGTCACCTGCCCTCACCTGTCGTCACTTGCTCTCTCCTGTTTGCCTGCCTGTGCTGCCTACCTGGGCATTACTGGTCAGCAATAGGAGATCGGCCAGGCAGAGGGACAGCCAGTCAACCGACCAGCCAGACAGTCAGCCAACTAACCAATCAGCCAGTCAACCAGCCAATCAGCCAACCAATCAGCCAGTCAGTCAACCACCCAGTCAATCATCCAATCAACCAGTCAGCCATCCTGTCGGTCTGTTAGACAGACAGTCAGCTTACCAATCAACCAGCCAATTAACCCACCAGTCAACCAGTCACCCCACCAGTCAACCAGACAGCCAGCCAGCTAGACAGCCAGTCTACCATTCTCCTCCTCCAAAAGCACTGATTTGTTCGATGTATCTTAGCTTCGCAGCATTCTCAAGCGATCTCGCGTAATCACTTAACACAAATAATGCTGAAGCAGTATAAACCCGCGGGTAGTGACTTAGGGAGGGGGCACACGTGGTCCGTCTGCTCACTCTGCTGGGGAGGTGACCACCAGCGGGTTTGCAGACGACGCACAAGGTGCAGACGACGCTATTTCGTGACGTCACTGCAAAACCTCTATACTCGTAAGAACATAAGGAGCCATATTCTTAAACATTTCGCGTAAAGATTCGTTTTTAGGTCCGTGCCAGTATCTCATAATCTACTTTATGAAACATCAGTATCTCTTCATATATCTTTTCTACAAACCTTCAACAGTCATGGAAACGCTTTGAAAATCCATTTCAAGGACTTTTTTTTTACTCCTGAAAATAGGGCATAATGGTGCGGAGCTTAGTTGACCCCGCAGCCTACACTACCTCACCCGCCACGTTGGGTTTCCCCTCCTCCTCCTCATCCTCCTCCTCCTCCTGGGTATGCGGGTGAAGTGTTTTCACCTCAGGGAACTAGACGTCCCTGCCCTGTATAGTCTTAGGTCAACCTTGGATAAGGTGTAATACCTGATCTGTCTCCCGTGCCAGGGTCACGGTGAAGCCTCTGGGCAGCAGCAGTGGTGGATTGGACTGCAGGTAGAGGATCTCTTTATGAGACAATGGCTGGAGTTCCAGGGTCCTAGTCAGCTGGACCGTGCCTAATTATTTAGGCCTGCGGTGTAGAGGAGTGTGGCGACCTCTGCACTAAAAAGCCTCCCTGGGTACCAGTTGTCGGTGTGAGCTCCCCGTCCCTCCCCTCTATCGACGGTACTCCCATCCCTATTCTGCATAACAGCTGGTTCTTGTTTCCTCCTGAAAGAGATGTCTTCCGTGGGCCATTTGAGGTTGTACCTCCCGGCCTCTAGGTAGAGATTCTGAGGGTTTTTCTTATACTCAAGGAATATTTCAGCTTTTTGGTCTCTCAGGAAGGGAGTCTGATACTCTCTAGAGTTGGTGGAGAACACCTGGTGACAGGTGCCACTGGCGAGGCCTCGAAAGGGTCGCAGAGTTGGGTTAGACGTTTCGGAAAGTGGGAACGAATTGCTGGTTCCTCTCCTCCTTGCCAGCTCTGCTCTGAGTGATTACGCCGGCCCCGTTCTATGGGACAAAACTTCGAGGACAATAGCTGAAAAGCGCCGGGTTATGAAAGTCTCTCTCGTGACTGAGGCTCAGGAAAAGCGATTGGTCTTTCAGGCGTTTTCAATACCCTGTGGGAGCGAACTCCCAGTGTTGGAGGCATCTAACACAGCAGTATCTAATTTCCATGCACAATTTTTATCCAGCTCAATTTATGGTCACACTTTAAGTTATTTTGAAAGCGCTTTTAATATCTGCCCAGACTGTAAACTCGCTTAAATTTCTAACAATGCCTTCGAACCTCCGTAAGTGTGACGTCTGTCCCGGACGATTTGCAGCTAAGTTCTTCCAGCTGAGTAAAACTTGCCGCCTCTGCGTTCAAAGACTACATCTTCAGAAGGCTGTGACTGAATGGAAAGTCAAACATAATGATCTTGAAAAGAAATTCGATGCCCTTCAGGAATTTGTTTCAAATAATGTGGCAGTGACTCCACCATCGATGGTGGAGAGGCCCTCCACCGAGACTGTGCCCTCTCCAGACGAATCTCCTGCTTCACGGGAGGACGTGTTACCTGCCTCACAGGTTGACTCCGAACCTGCCTCACAGGCTAACCCCCAGCCTGCCTCACAGGCTAACCCCCAGCCTGCTTCACAGACTAACTCCCAGCCTGCCTCACAGGACAACTTCCAGCCTGCCCCACTTAACGGTTCTCTTCCTGCATCACAGGATGTCGGGTTCCAACCTGTAAGGAATGGAGCCAAACCGAAGCAGGCAACCAAGGATTTACTGACCCCCACTACCTTCAATAGGTTTCAGGTGCTGGCAGACACCATGGAGGAGGAGTTTGAGACTCGCCTAGTTGGGGCTCCATGGTGCGTGGCCAGCTGGTCGAGTTCTGTGGTCGTTCATCAAATGGCCGCAGAAAACGTTACTGCTATCCAGGTGCCAGACTGGACGACATCACCGCAGCGTGCGATGATGTCACGAGAAATGCCGACCGAAACACCCTCTTTGTCATTCACGCGGGGACGAATGACGTAAAGACAACCCGTTCTGAGGAGCTGCTTGAGAAATACCGCCGCATGATCAAGCAGTATAAACGTAAAACGGATGCCAGTAACATCATAATCTCAGGAATCCTCCCGAGGGTCGGTGCCGAATCTAGCATTTACAGTAAGGCCTTCAGCACAAACAACAGACTTCAGTCCCTTTGCTCACCAGAAACCGTCCAGTTCGCTAACTTGTGGAACAGTTTTTACTACGATTCAGACTTGTTCCTTGCTGATGGCATCCATTTAAACCCTGTTGGAGCAGCCCGTTTCAGGAGGCTGCTCTGTGACCAAGTGGCTCTTCGAAAGCCAAAAAACGCGGAGGCGAGAACACCCGCAGCCCCACCGTAAGGGAGCACTCAACCCGCGAAACCCCCGACTCGAATCACATTAAAGCTTGCTATGTAAACGCTCGCAGCCTACGTAACAAATTTGAAGACTTAGAAGTCCTCTCAGCTGCAAATCATTATCACATCATCGGAGTCACAGAATCTTGGACAGACACTTCAAATAGAGATTTCATTGCGGAATATAGATTACCGGGTTATACCATCTTTAGTCATGAAAGAGAGAACAGACAGGGTGGAGGCGTTATCTTTTATATCCACAACTCTCTCCATCCAGTTTCCGTGAAAACAGATATTATAACCAATGTAGACACGGTCTTCATTGAAATTAAAAATAGATCTCGTAAAATAGTATTTGGACTTATCTACAGACCGCCAAGGCAGACTCTTGATATCGACCACGCATTAAGTGAATTATTGTTAGAAACAAGTAGCAGTTGCGAGGCAGTAATTGTTTGGGACTTTAACTTGCCAGTGAAAAGATGGGGTGAACCGTTGAACTGTCATACAGGGCTCGACCTGTACACAAATTTACTAGAAAGTGATTTACATCAACACGTTCAAGAACCGACTCGGGAAAATAATATACTTGACCTTATCTTTTCAACGACAGCTGATCTAGTTAACGAAGTAAATGTTGGTCCAGTTTTTAGTTCTAGCGATCACCGAACAATCACATTCAGCATCAATATGAAAGAAAGTAAAGTAACTCCTAGCAAAGAAAAGGTGCCTGATTATCAGAGAGCGAATTTCGTAAGACTCCGATCAATTCTAAATAATTCTGACTGGACTGAAATCTCGGCGGAAACAGATATTGATAAATCTTGGGGGGCCCTCACCACAATATTGAACAATGCCATAAGCATATGCGTACCCTATCGAAACAGACGTTCAGCTTTTAAGAAGGAACCCAAATGGTGGAATAACGAAATTCAAAATAGCCTATCTCTTAAAAAACGCGTATACAGTAGATACATATCAACTCAGAGTGAGGCTGACAAACTATAGTTGGACAGAATTCTCCGTGAAACCAAGAAATTAATAAAACGAAGCAAGAAAAATCTTGAAGAATATATAGCGGAAACGAGTAAATCTAATCCTAAAGAATTTTTTAGCTATGTAAATAATAAAAAAGTCACTCACTTGTGGTATCGGGCCGCCTGCTAATGAAAATGGTAACCACACGAACGATGAAAATGAAATGGCTACAATCCTAAATAACTTTTTCGCATCCGTATTTACCGACGAAGATTGTTTATCACCTCAACCATCGGAGGTTAGAAGGACCGAAAAGATGTTAAGTGGCGTGCTGATCGTAGAAAGTGACATTTTACGCACAATTGAAAAGGTTAAAGTAAGCAAAGCTCCTGGTCCAGACAAAATTACCCCTAGGGTCTTAAAAGAAATCAAACATCAAATTTGTAAACCGCTCTCCATCATATTCAATAAATCTTTAACAGCTGGAAAAGTTCCGTCAGATTGGTAACTTGCAAATGTCACACCAATTTTCAAAAAGGGGGACAAGTCTCATCCAGGAAACTATCGACCAATTAGCCTGACATCGATTGTTTGTAAGTTAATGGAGACTATCATTCTGGACAATATGGTGAAATTTTTCGAAGAAAATAATATGATAAATAATTCGCAACATGGCTTCCGTAGTGAACGTTCGTGTTTAACTAACTTACTTGATTTTTTCATTATATTTTTGAGGTGTTCGATGAAAGCAGATCAGTAGATATCATATATCTGGATTTTCAAAAGGCATTTGATAAGGTCCCCCCACCAACGATTGCTCAGCAAACTATTGGCGCACGGTATCTCGGGTAACATTCACAATTGGCTTGTGGACTGGCTCTTTGAGCGGAAACAGAGAGTAGTTCTAAACGGTGTTACATCTAACTGGCTCGACGTCAGAAGCGGCGTACCTCAAGGATCAGTGCTTGGCCCCATGCTCTTCTTAATTATGTTAATGATATCGATGATGGGCTCACTTGCAAAGTATCAAAATTTGCTGATGACACAAAAATTGCTAGTAAAGTAACTGCGACACTCGACGAAGAAGCTTTAAAATCAGATCTAGATCGACTTGCACGTTGGGGCAATCAGTGGCAAATGAAATTTAACGTTGACAAATGTAAAGTGTTGCACATCGGAAAAAATAACAATCGCGTTCGGTACGTAATGAATGGCCAACAACTTTCTGCAGTATGTCAAGAAAAAGATCTTGGAATCACTATATCAAGCGATTTAAAGCCCGGTCAGCATTATTCAGAGGAAGTTAAAACTGCAAACAAATTGGTTGTCTTCATCGGACGAGTCTTTAATAATAAATCGGAAAAAGTAATATTAAAACTGTATAATTCATTGGTTCGACCCCGTCTAGAGTACTGTGTTCAGTTTTGGTCTCCCTACTACAGAAAAGACATAGAAAAGTTGGAACGGGTTCAACGAAGAGTAACAAAGATGATTCCTAGGTTGAGAAATTTATCATATGAACAAAGGCTTAAAGAAGTAAATTTATTCAGTCTATCAAAACGAAAAATGCGAGACGATCTAATAGAAGTGTTTAAAATGTTTAAAGGATTCAGTGATATTAATGCGGAAGATTACTTCACAATTGATCGATCAAATAGAACAAGAAGAAATCACAATTTGAAGATAAGTGGTAAAAGATTATCGTCGCACGAAGCTAAACACTTCTTCAATCGAGTCGTTAATGTTTGGAACTCTCTTCCCTGTGATGTCGTTGATAGTACAACAGTTACGACCTTCAAGAATAGATTAGACAAGTATTTTGAATCCAACCAGCAACTAAGATATTACTCATTGTCGTAATAACGTTAAGTTCTTTCGAATACTGGTGTCTTTGTCCGCTTTTGTCGCCCGGTTAGTGGTAGCAGTAATGGTAGTTCTTTCCTCTTTCCTACATAATTTCCATGCAGCTTTTCCATGCTGCATGGTTCTTTTTCCTTTCCTGCCAGCTTTGGCTGGAGGGATGGGGGGGTGGGGAGGAGTCCTCGCCTTTGCTGTCCTTCATCCTCCACCTTTGATTAGATTATTAGTGTAGCTTGTCACAAACAGTCTCGTAGGGACCAGCAGCTCTGCTGTTGTTTGTTATTCCTTTGTGTTGCTTTGTGTTCCTCCTCCTCCTTTTTCTCCCTCTCGCTAGCTCCCCTTTCTTGACATCTGCCTCGTCGTCTTTTTCCCTTGCTATTTTATCCTCCTCCTCCTCCTCCTCACGCGTGGGTCAGTGAAATGGGTATGCCTGGGAAAGGTAAACTGAGGTAGCCTGTGTGTCACAATCGGTCCTGTGTCGCCGGCTGAGGGGGTCTGCTGTTACCTGCGCGGGGTCACGGGCCAAGGGGACGGAGGAGCGCGCCGGGGTAATGCGTAGGTTATCGTGTGACCTCCCCCCCCACCCCCTTCCCCCCTCTTCCCACCATCATCTTTGCCTTATACAGTGTTGCGTCCTGGTGTTTTTTCTTGTGAGTGTTTGATATATTGTTTTAAATGAGGGTTTGATAGTTTTATGCGTGTGTGTGTGTGTGGGGGGGGGGGGAGGTGTTAGTGGTTGAATATAGGGAAGTGAGCCAGTCATGTATTAGCACAGGTATGAAGGGGAATACAGTAAGGTTAGGTTAGGAAGGTTAGGTTAGGTTAGGTGTGGGTTTTATGGTTGAGGGAAGATTGTGTGCTGATAGTGAAGACAGTAACAGGAAGAGGCAGGCAGATGTAGAAAAAGTCACCCAACCAGCCAGGTATTAGTACGGGTGTGAAGGGGGTATACAGGAAGGTTAGGATAGGTTAGGTGTGGGTTTTATGGGGGAGGGAAAATTTGTGCTTATAGCGGAGAGAGTAACATTAGGGGAGGCAGGCAGAGGTAGAAGGAGTCACCCAATCAGCCAGGCATTAGCACAGGTGTGAAGGGGATATACAGGAAGGTTAGATTAGGTTAGGTGTGGGTTTTATGGGGGAGCGTAGATTGTGTGCTGATAGCGGAGACAGTAACAGGAGGGGAGGCAGGCAGAAGTAGAAGAGTCACCCAACCAGTCAGGTATTAGTACAGGTGTGAATGGGGTTTAAGGGCCATATTCTTAAACGTAAAAGAACATAAGAACGTCAGGAGTCTGCAAGAGGCCGGTTGGTTTATACAAGGCAACTCCTGTAAGTCTAATCCCACCTTACCTCACTATCCATGTTAGATCGTTAAGTGGTTTGTTAGTTTGTTTGTTAATGGGTAGTCAAACAGCTGTATTACCGTCAGTTAGGTACGTTAGTTAAATAGATAGTTTGATAGATAGTTAAGCAGTTAGAGTCAGTTAGTTAATTTTACTATATTCTGTATTTGCTTATTTATTTATTTATATTATTTTGTTTATTTATTTTTTGTTATTTTGTTATTTTGTTTTTTCTTTTTCCTTTTCTTTTTTCTTTTCTTTTTTCTATTTGTTTTCTTTTTCTTTTCTTTTTCTTTCTTTTTTTCCTTTGTGTTTTCTCGGTGTTGGTTTTCTTTTTTTATGTTCTTTTTTGGTGTTCTTTTTTCCTATCATCCTTTTGTTGATGTTCGTTGGTCTGGGTGAGCTGCTTTCCTCCCAGAAGAGACCCGCCCATAATTTTGGAGATGTTGTTAGGGCCGAAAGGTGGATGATGTTTGTTTTATTTCATTTTTTTGATGTCGTGTTTTTCGTTCTTTTTATTGCTTTTGTTTTCTTTTTCGATGTTTTCCTGTTCTTTTTCTTTTACTTCTTATTGATGCTTTTTGTTGTTATTTTTTTCCTATCATCCTTTTGTTGATGTTCCTTGGTCTGGATGAGCCGCTTTCCTCCCAGAAGAGGCCCATCCATAATTTTGGTGATGTTGTTTGGGACCGAAAGGTGGATGATGTTTCTTTGTATTTCTCTTTTCTTGATGTTGTTCATTTATTTCTGTTGCTTTTCTTTTTCGAATTTTTTTTCTGTTCTTTTTCCATTCTTTTGGTGTTTTTTCTACATCATCCCTTGTTGATGTTCTTTGGTCTGGGTGAGCCGCTTTCTCCCCAGAAGAGACCCACCCATAATTTTGGTGATGTTAGGGCCTAAAGGTGGATGATCTTTTTGTTTCTTTTCTCGAGGTTTCGTTTCAGTATTTTCCATTTTTCTGGTGTTCCTTTTTAATTTCCTTTTCTTTGGTGTTCCCATCGCGTGGATTGTCTACGACAATATAACGAGCACCACAAGCCCGGGTTTGTTTAGAGTTTGCTCTCCTAGGCAGATTGCCTACCACGGCTGACGACCTCCACCTGGCCGGGTTTATTGTTCGGAGTTTGCTCTCCTAGGCAGATTGCCTACCACGGCTGACGACCTCCACCTGGCCGGGTTTATTGTTCGGAGTTTGCTCTCCTAGGCAGATTGCCTACCACGGCTGACGACCTCCACCTGCCCGGGTTTATTGTTCGGAGTTTGCTCTCCTAGGTGAACTGCTCACGCTAACGAGCTCCACCTGTCCGGGTTTATTGTTCGGAGTTTGCTCTCCTAGGTGAACTGCTCACGCTAACGAGCTCCACCTGCCCGGGTTTATTGTTCGGAGTTTGCTCTCCTAGGTGAACTGCTCACGCTAACGAGCTCCACCTGCCCGGGTTTATTGTTCGGAGTTTGCTCTCCTAGGTGAACTGCTCATGCTAACGAGCTCCACCTGCCCGGGTTTATTGTTCGGAGTTTGCTCTCCTAGGTGAACTGCTCACGCTAACGAGCTCCACCTGCCCGGGTTTATTGTTCGGAGTTTGCTCTCCTAGGTGAACTGCTCACGCTAACGAGCTCCACCTGCCCGGGTTTGTTGTTCGGAGTTTGCTCTCCTAGGTGAACTGCCTACCACGGCTAACGACCTCCACCTGCCCGGGTTTGTTTAGAGTTTGCTCTCCTAGGTGAATTGCCTACCACGGCTAACGACCTCCACCTGCCCGGGTTTATTGTTCGGAGTTTGCTCTCCTAGGTGAATTGCCTCCCACGGCTAACGAGCTCCACCTGCCCGGGTTTGTAAAGAGTTTGCTCTCCTAGGTGAATTGCCTCCCACAGCTAACGACCTCCACCTGCCCGGGTTTGTATAGAGTTTGCTCTCCTAGGAAGATTGCCTCCCACGGCTAACGAGCCTCACCTGCCCGGGTTTGTATAGAGTTTGCTCTCCTAGGTGGTGCCTCCCGGCTAACGACCTCCACCTGCCCGGTTTTATTGTTCGGAGTTTGCTCTCTTGGGTGGTGCCTCCCACGGCTAACGAGCTCCACCTGCCCGGGTTTGTAAAGAGTTTGCTCTCCTAGGTGAATTGCCTCCCACGGCTAACGACCTCCACCTGCCCGGGTTTGTATAGAGTTTGCTCTCCTAGGTGAATTGCCTCCCACGGCTAACGAGCCTCACCTGCCCGGGTTTGTATAGAGTTTGCTCTCCTAGGCAGACTGCCTCCCACGGCTAACGAGCCTCACCTGCCCTGGTTTGTATAGAGTTTGCTCTCCTAGGCAGATTGCCTACCACGGCTAACGAGCTCCACCTGCCCGGGTTTGTAGCCGGAAGATCTCCGGCACCTCCGTCGGGGCCCCGAGGGACGCCGAGGAGCCCTGCCTGGAGCCCTCCAGTCCTGCCATGCTCGCCAGGGAGACCTTGGGCTCGCTGGCGCTCCACACCCCCGCCGAGGCGAGGATGCAAGAACTCGCTTCTTAAAACTACCAGACTGGATTATAAAATTAATCATAATTACTGTGAAGGCGCCGGTCACCGCGTTTATCGGTTCAGGGATGGAAGACCGACGGGCCTGGGAAACGCGCACAAGCATCCAAAGGAATCCTCGCGATGGCTCGCGACGCAGCATCCGTTTCCCTTTTCTTTCTCATGCCAATTTTTCTTTTTTTAATATATTTTCCTTCTCTGATTGATTGATTGATTGATTTTACTTGGTAGGAATCTATTCACCAATTAACATCATTCAGGTATACATTGCACCCACACACCTGCGGAGAGAAAGCACCAGTGAGAGTGCTGACGCTCACGAGGACGGCCCGCTAGAGTTTCCTAACATTCGCATCGGGGCCCACTTCTCTTAAGTCGTCTGTCTCTTTATTTTTCTCTTCTCTACTTCATTCTATTTCTTCCTTTCTTTCATCCTTGCTCTCCATCTATGAATTTATTTTTTTTATTTCTCTCTCTCTCTCTCTCTCTCTCTCTCTCTCTCTCTCTCTCTCTCTCTCTCTCTCTCTCTCTCTCTCTCTCTCTCTCTCTCTCTCTCTCTCTCTCCCCTTGTGCGAGAAGCGAATTAACACTAATAAAAGCCCACCGTGGTTTAATAGCGAAATTAAACAATCAGTCAATGAGATAAAATTGTTTTACAGGTTAAAGAAAGAACAAAGCACGCCCGAAAACATTAGACTTTATAATGATGCCAGGCGACGAGTAAAAAGACTAGTAGGTCAGGCAAAGCGTAGATACGAAGAAAATATTGCAGCCAACTGTAAAAATAATCCGAAATCTTTCTTCAGTTACATAAACAACAGAAAGGCGATCAAAAGTGGTATTGGACCTTTAACAAACAGCGACGGTGCACTAGTGACTGACAGCCAACACATTGCAAACCTCTTAAACAATTACTTTTCCTCGGTGTTTAATACTAACAGTCTTCCTCTCGCTACCACCAACACCAGTACTATTGTAAATCTCGAGCATGCATTGCCTAATTTTGAAATAACAACCGATGAAGTCCTTAAAGCTCTCCATTCACTTAAAACAAATAAAAGTCCTGGACCTGACAAAGTATATCCAACTCTGCTGAAAGAAACAAAGAGCGAAATACTCTCCTCCCTCACAACCGTATTCAATATGTCCTTGCGACAAGGCATCGTCTCTTCAGATTGGAAAAAGGCTAACGTGACACCGATTTTCAAGAAAGGAGACAAAAAAGTACCAGGTAATTACAGGCCCATTAGTCTAACTTCGGTTGTAGGTAAGCTACTTGAGGGCATAATTAGAGACAAAATTGTGAATTACCTTGAAAGCCACTCATTGATTGGGGACTCACAACATGGCTTCCGAAACAAAAGATCCTGCCTATCAAACCTATTAACCTTTTATAACGACCTCTTCTCAATTTATGACGTAACCAAATCACTGGACGTAGTCTATCTTGATTTCCAGAAAGCGTTTGATAAAGTCCCGCATCATAAATTACTTTACAAATTAAAGCAAATAGGTATTGACGGTCAAGTAAACCAATGGATCGCGAATTGGTTGAGCAACAGACAACAAAGAGTAGTGATCGACGGATTTAACTCAGAGTGGGCGCCTGTCACTAGTGGCGTCCCTCAGGGCTCGGTCCTTGGCCCAGTGCTCTTCATTATTTACATCAACGACGTGGATGTTGGACTCAATAACCGCATTAGTAAATTTGCAGACGACACAAAGATTGGCAACTCGGTTCTCACTGACGAAGACAGGCAAAGCCTCGAAGAGGATTTGCACAAAATTTCAGCTTGGTCGGATAGATGGGAGATGCCCTTTAACGTAGACAAGTGCCAGGTCCTTCAAGTTGGAACGAGGAATAAGAAGTTCGAATACGAAATGCGCGGCGTTAAACTCAAAAGCGTTCAATGCGTCAAAGACTTGGGGGTCAAAATCGCGTCAAACCTCAAATTCTCACAGCAATGCATCGATGCAGCAAATAAAGCGAACAGAATGTTGGGCTTCATTAAAAGAAACTTTGTATTCAAGAATAAAGATGTAATACTCCCGTTCTACAACAGTTTAGTCAGACCCCACTTGGAATATGCGGTACAGTTTTGGTCTCCCCACCATGCAAAGGATATTGCTAAATTAGAAGGTGTTCAGCGTCGGGCAACGAAAATGATCCCTTCCTTGCGCAACAAATCCTACGAAGAAAGGCTTTCTACCCTTAACATGTTCTCTCTTGAGAAACGTCGCCTCCGAGGAAAACTGATCGAATGTTTTAAAATACTTAATGGTTTCACGAATGTAGACAGATCAACATTGTTTATGATCGATGACACTTTGCGCACGAGGAACAATGGCGTAAAACTCAGATGTAGACAAGTAAATTCAGACTGCACCAAATTTTTCTTCACCAACGTTGTAGTGCGAGAATGGAATAAGCTTCCACCGTCAGTGGTCCAGTGTAACACGATTGACTCCTTCAAAAATAAGCTCGACCGTCACTTCCTTCAACTTAATATCAACTAGAGTAGAAATGCAACGTTTTGGAGTCTTCTGATTAATGTAAAATCACTTAGGTTTAAGGACAGACCACCATGTCTGGACCATGGGGTCTGTGTGGTCTGATTTTCTATGTAAATCTATGTAAATCTCTCTCTCTCACACACACACACACACACACACACACACACACACACACACACACACACACACACACACACACAGCTTTCGTAGGCGTTGTGGGTATTGCCAGGGGTAGTTTAATGACCCTGGTGGTAGTCTGACCTCCTATCTGTACTATGGACCTAAAAAAAACACTCATGAGAATCCGACTGATCTCCTTTGACCCCTGTGGAAAAAGTTGGTATGAGAGACAGAAACGTCTGAGAATACCGGCCTAGGAGTTGTCATGTATAAGTCCAGTGTCCTCTTGTTGGGTTAAGGATATGCACTGTTCATTATTTATTCATTTATTGGCATCACAGGAGGCGGCTCAAAGACAAAACAAAACACACTCACTAAAAAAACACCAACCACTTCTCCCACAATCAGAAAACACTCACCATCATGTTGTTTTTTATTTTTTTTCTCTCTCATTTATATATTTACTTTCGCATCACAGCAGGCAAACATTAACACACACAAAAACATAACCACTTCTCCCACTATCAGAAAACAGTCACCATAATATGCTTTTTCTATTTTTTTCTCTCCCATTTATCTAATTATTTTCGCATCACAGGAGGCAGCTCAAGGGTAACACAATAACACCCCAAAAAGCTAAACCACTTCTCCCACAATCAGAAAGCACTCACCATCATGTGCTTTTCTCTTTTTTTTTCTCTCCCATTTATCTGTTTGTTTTCGCATCATAGGAAGCAGCTCAAAGGTAAAACAATAACACACAAAAGAGTCTGTAAACCACTTCTCCTAACACAAACAAACGAAAAAAATAGCTACCTTCAAGTGCTTTTTCTCTTTTTTCTTTTCTTTCGTTGATTTTTCACATCATAGGAGTTTCATTTGATGTTGATGAAAGTTCAGCATGCAGCTTTTTTTGTTTATATTGCCATTGTGCGGAACTTATTCTATGAATATGTCGGAAAAAATGACTGAACGGGTAAATGTTATGAAAGAGATGGGGAAGCAAAATGGGGTTCAATCCTTATGAGAAGAAAGTTTTATCTACGAATTATTGGGTCTGGATTAAAGTCTTCCTCCACCTCTTCCGCTGCTTCCTTCTCTTCCTCCTTTTCTTCCTCCACTTACAAACGTGCTGTATTTTTACGAAAGTGCGTCGCCGTGAAATAGCTCGCAGAGGGTTTAGGGTCGGGGAGCATAGTTAAACTACTCCAACCGAACTTTACGACCTACTAACGGGGGGACTGCGCCCCCCTCGACCGCCCCTTCTAACCAGCCTCCCCCTTGACCCCCCCCCACATGTATATGTGACTTATCTCAGCGAGGAGGTATTTCTCGCAACACCGGCTGCAGCGTCGCCGCGGCCGCCGCCAGAGGAGGCGACGCGCTTTCGTAAACATTATCCCCTATTTTCAGGAGTAAAAAAAAAAGATTCCTTGAATTGGATTTTCAAAGCGTTTCCGTGACTGTTGAAGGTTTGTAGAAAAGATATATGAAGAGATACTGATGTTTCATAAAGTAGGTAATGAGATACTGGCACGGACCTAAAACGAATCTTAACCCATTTCGGCGCCCGAGCTCACATACTTGACACGGTTTTCGTATGAGTTTTCGGTATTTCCAGGAGCATTTTAATGGTCCTAGTAGTAGTTTGATTCTTCTTCTGTACCATGAACCTGAAAACACTCTCATGAGAACCCAATTGATCCCCTTTTTGGCCTTTGGAAATAGTTGATGTGAGAGGCGGAAGTGTCTGCCATTACTAACCAAGGAGTCTGCAAGAGGCCGGTGGGCGTATACAAGGCAGCTCCCGTGAACCTGACCCCACCTAACGTCACTATTCAATCTGATCTTCATAATCTTCACCCATTACTAGTCCACTGCAGGATAGAAGCCTTTCCCAACGTCCTCCACCTCTCCTAACCCCACCTAACCTAAGCTAACCCCACTCGGATCTTCATTATCTTCACCCACTACTAGTCCACTGCAGCATAGAGGCCTTTCCCAACGTCCTCCACCTCTCCTAACCCCACCTAACCTAATATAACCCCTCTCGGATCTTTATTATCTTCACCCATTTCTAGTCAACTGCAGCATAGAGGCCTTTCCCAACGTCATCCACCTATCCTAATCCCACCTAACCTAACCTAACCCCACTCTGGCCTTCATAATCCTCAGTCATGACTAGTCCACTGCAGCATAGAGCCCTTTCCCAACGTCCTCCACCCCTCTCTGTTTGATATATTACTCCATCGTGCTTTGGCAAATATTCTTAACTAATATAATCTTCATCTTCAGGCATTGCTAGTCCACTGCAGAACAAAGGCCTTTCCCAACGTCCTCCACCTTTCCCTGATATTATACTCCATCGTGGTTTGGCAAATACTCAAACTTCATCTAATCTTCATCTTAAGGCCTTGTTAGTCCAATACAAAACAAAGGCCTTTCCCAACGTCCTCCACCTTTCCCTGATATTATACTCCATCGTGGTTTGGCAAATACTCAAACTTCATCTAATCTTCATCTTAAGGCCTTGTTAATCCAATACAAAACAAAGGCCTTTCCCAACGTCATCCACCTTTCCCTGTTATTATACTCCATCGTGATTTGGCAAATACTCAAACTTCATCTAATCTTCATCTTAAGGCCTTGTTAATCCAATACAAAACAAAGGCCTTTC
>NW_026110608.1:0-94759 GCF_024679095.1 Eriocheir sinensis | reverse complement strand
AATGGACAAAATTTGGGAGACTTTCTAACCTATTTCGAGGATACAGTCACCCCATAGATTCGCGGTCTCACCCATCGCGGTTTCGCGTATTCATGGTTAACTAATTGTGACCCCCGCTTATACGCGGCCCCAGTTTCAGATGCATTGACGCTAAATAGGAAGGCAGAGAGGAGGGAGGGAGGCAGAGGAGAGAGGAGGAAGGCAGAGGAGGGAGGAAGGCAGAGAGGAGGGAGGAGGGAGGCAGAGAGGAGGGGGAAGGGAGGAGGGAGGCGGGGCAATGGACGTTAAGGCGGTGTCACACTAGCACTTTTCCGTCGATTAATGCCATTTCCGTCGATTTTTCATCGTTCCGCATGAACTTATCGCATGAATTTGTCAGACGATCAGGATCGTTTCCGCCTGCAAATTTCCGCCTTTGTTTACATTTCCAAGACCAAGACCGAGACTTTCCGCGTGGCTTCAACCTGTCTCAAACGCTCTCCTGCAGTGACAGCCTTCCTCATCCTGGTGTCACTTCTGGCAATAAGAGGTGTCACTAACTCCAGAAGTCTGTGGTACTGGCTCTTGTCCAACCTGATCCAATTCTTCAGGTCTCCTTGATCACCTCCTAGCTCGAGCTCTTTAACGGCTATGGTACCTACTTTCTCTTCCGTGAGCCAACCATGAGCGCATCATGCGCTTTTTGGCTTGTTTAGCTCGTCGTCTCTGATACACAGTATTAGAGTTCAAACTGGCTTATCTTTTGCCGCAGCGTGGACTCCATGTTTGTTTGTTCCACAGGTCTGTACAGCGGAAAGTTTCAGACGAAACACCGTTTGTGTGCTTGTTAGACGCGTAAGATATCTGACGATTTTCAAACGGCGGAAAAAGTTGTGGGAAAAGTGTAGTGACGACACCGCCTTTGGGGATTTACTCTGAGTGACGTCACGGTTAGACTGTGAGCGTCGTAGCTCTAATGACCGGCAGCTCACTCAGGGGCGACTGCTGTTAGTCGAGATTTCTCCTTGACATTATCTAAAAAAAAAAAAAAATTCTGCGCCACGCCGCAGTGTTGCCAGATTGAGTAACGCTTATACATAGAATTGGGCTATTTTGGAATGAAAAAAAAAGCATGTTTTATATGATGTGTCAGAGGTAGCCAAATGCATATTTTCCCATGAGGGTTATAGTCCGCCGTTAAGCGATTTTAACATCATGCCGAAGTCCGGGAGCAAAATACCGGCAATGAGGATGACTAACAATAATGGTTAAATGTACAGCCGTATTTCCATAAGGCTTTGGAATGTACATGAAAAGAGTTTTACAAAAGTTGACTCACACCACCAGTCAATGGGAAGCTGGCACTTTGTATGAACCTAAATGTCATAATGAACACCCAACTCTGTGCTGACTATATATATATATATATATATATATATATATATATATATATATATATATATATATATATATATACAATCCAAATCAGCGATATAACGTGAATTCATACATTCAATTCCTAGAGACTGATATTGTTTTAAACTTCGTGACTTCAGATCACACAGGTAAACCATCTATTAATGCAGGTTCTGGTCTGCCTGCCAAATAGCTAGAGTTGCCAGGTTAGTTTTTGCTAGAGGAAAATCTCTTGATGGCAATTGGGTTTAGTTTTAGGAGGATTTCTCCCTCTCTCTCTCTCTCTCTCTCTCTCTCTCTCTCTCTGCATGCTGTGTGTAAGTTAGATTATCTCTGATCAGACCAATCCTCTAGCCAAAATTACTGAATAGTAGAAGGCATTGTGATCGGCTGTAATGGCCTCACTCAAATTCAAGTCACAGGTCATGTGCTCTAACCTGTCGATTTCAGGTTGGCAGGAAGAAAGTAATGGTTAGGCAGAGACTGAGCCAGTTTTGGGCAGAATATGGCGGCAGTACATCTACTCGTATTAGATATACTTGCTATGTCTTCATATGTTTGTATGTATTTGTAGGAATTTGCCCAATAACTAACCATGTTTAATTGTATATACATTATGTATTTGTACATGGAAATTACGCATTCTATGGCAGATAAACTTGCTCGTCTGCTACATGGTGACGTGTAAGCTTTACGGAGAATTGTGGTGGCGGGCAGTGCTGCCTCAGCTGGCCCAGTCGCTAGCTGGTTGGCCTTCGCATCCACTCGATGCTCTGAGAGCGTAAGAGAGTGGAATGCATCTGTGCATGCATTAAGTGACTCTGATGGTGCTGAAATATGCAGCTTCTGTGTGTTTTATAAGGTATGTCATCATATATATGCAATAGTGGGAAAATATGGGTTAACTTCATATCACCAAATGGTACTAAGTTTGTAACAGCTGGTTTGCCCTATTCATATCTCGTTTGTGATTGGATTACTCTTTATAATATGTACCTGACATGTTTGATATTTATATGCCGGATAATACTTGTGCTTTTATTTTTCTCTTTTCCTATTTTCCTACGTCCTCGTGTATGAAACACGAGAGTAATCAAGACAAAGTGAGGTATTCCCGGCTGCCTGGGATTGAGCCAGCGACCAGCGTGACCGGAGAGCCACTCCTTACCGAGTCGGCCAAAGAGGTACCCCACTGGCTAAGTGGGTTATGGGAGGCTCGTTCATCAGGCCGTCGCCGCACTACAATAGGATGTTGGTTTTAGTGATGGTGTTAATGGTGCTGCCAGACAGCTGTTAGGAGGGACACGGCGACAGATCCGGGCAAATCTGTGCCGATTCCGCGGGATTTCTGCATGGTACCAGAGAGGAGAGCATTGTTGTAAGTGAACGATTGTTAATAATGTTTATATGGGATAATATCTATTACATGATAAATTTTCAGGTGTTTGCTTGACCATATGGTACGATACTCTAAATATATGATGATAGTGTTGTTGTGACACCCATGTATGGTGTGTGAATTTGGTGTGGCAATTTGGTGATGGTGTTTGTGCATTCTTTAATGATGGTGGGAATTTTATCATGTATACCCAAATACTTAATCATCACAGGTCAAAAATTAAACATCGGCGAGCCAAGTTTTCATTCTGGTACCTGAGCGCCTATTGTCCCAAGACGCTCGATCACTTTGTTTGGTCATTACCAGTAAGCGTGACTGACATTATGATTTCAACAGAACTGTCCTGCTGGGTATTGGTGGCTCAGAGGAAGCGGTGTGATGGTGGCAAGATTGCCAGAACTGATAACCCGCAGCCGCCATACCAACGACCAGTTTGTGGCTGGAAATACTATAGCAGCGATAACCACCATTGATAACGATCAAGAATTACTATGACAACCCTAGTTAACCTGGCCATACATGAGTCGGCTCGCTTTTTCCACACGCTGCTGATAGCGCAAGCCTGCTGAAACCCGAGCAGTTGAATTTTTTGTGAAAAGAGCAAACTGGACATCAGGAGAGTTAGAAGGCGAAGCAGAGCAATGAATTTTCCTTCCTTGACTGTGCCAGGATAAAATACATTAATGATACCAAGTCCACTTACATGTACTACATGAGGTGAAAAGTAGGTGTTAATAAGTAGTCAGTGGATAAAATTGGTGGCGTGGGAATTAGGACTGAACAACATCAAAAGCAAGTAATATGAAGCATTACTCAGAATATATATATATATATAGATAGATATATATATATATATATATATATATATATATATATATATATATATATATATATATATATATATATATATATATATATATATATATATATATATATATATTTTATTCAAATAAAGAAAGTTGTTTTTAGCATTGCGAAATATCCGTTAGGCACATTGTCCATATGTATAATGTTCAGTAGGCACACTGTCTGTAGGCAAATTGTCCAGCCACGGTCTGCCTCCTTTGTTATAAAAAAATTAAATTACATTCTTTTGCCTTCACTACATACACACTTATTCTATTACCTTTTTTCGCTTCTGCATAGCTCTAGCTACTGACATCCAGTGCTCGGGGCCAAGGGAGCTGTAGCTGGGAAGCACGGTGCTCTCTTGGATCAGCTGTGAGGCCACGGGGAGTGTGGGCATGAAGAGTGACTCTGTGTCTTCTGTGTCTTTATCCTCTTCCTCATCTTCACTTTCTATCCAAAAACTCATTACCTTGGAGGCCTGCCAAAAATGTTAAAAGTCTTACATTACAACCAATCTCCTTAAATACAACTGACCTCCATACATCACTCAAATAGGAATATAAAATAGTAAATAAGTGAATGAATACATCAACTTATATAAATTATACATTCGTAAATATTTGAAATATATGTAAATCTATTAATCAATTGATATTTTTCTTTTTTTTATCTAGAAAAGTATATAGTATACCTTTGATGTGATGACTGCACCACTAATGTTGGTGCTGGTGACAGTTGTTGGCCTCTCTGGAGCCGTGGCTGCAGTCTCCTGTGGGATGAATGAATGAACGAATGATAGAAGGAATAGAGAGGTAAATGAATTAATAAGTAATGAATGACAGAAAAGACAGAAAACTGGAGGAAACAAAATGAGGTATATGCTGCTTAGTAATGATTAGTGGTTTAATAGTCAGGCTTTTCATGCTGGGAAATGATGCTAATTCAAATAGTTACAACTGGAAGAAGGAAGTGGAGGAGCAAAACATTAAAAAAACTTTCACAATGATGGAAATAAAGTTGATCACAGAACACCCACCGTTATGCCAGATTCTTGCAGGCTGGTCTTGGCAGCCCTTGCGGCAAGGGAGCTGGAGGACTGCTGGGGGAGGGCTGGCAGGAGACCCCACATGTCCTCAGGGTCAGGTTCTTCCTCCGTTTGACCGTCCACTGGTACCCTGGTTGAGGCCGAAGTCATCATCTCTGGAACATTCTTCATGATGGAGTTCTTGATGAGGCCTTGGATGAAGGAACTGCTAGTGGTCAGGCTTTGCTGGTGTCCACCTGCAGCTCTCCTATTGGCTCTTTGGGTCTTCAGGGAAACATATGGTGATACCATGAAGGGTCTGCCCTGCACCCCCTTTGTGATCTGGCTGTTTTCAGAATTTGTGTTGTCTTTCTTGTTTTCTGACATGGGCACAGGCTTGGGCGGTTCCATAATAAGGATGTCATCGTCACGATCAAATATAATTTTGCTCACTGACTCTCTGTGCTCTGGTCTGTAATTCCTTCTTTTCAGCCTTTCTCGTGTCTGATGGAGGGAGCTCTTCTTTTTCTGGGTTGCACTAAATTCTGAAATCATGTCATCTTCATCACTATCAGTAGGCGATCCATCTTCATACTGTGACTCTGACTCTGACCCATCGGAAGAAAGACTTCTGTCAGAGACTTCTAGGTCACATGCTTTTTTTGGCTGATTTGGTGATTCACCAGTGTTCGGAGGTTCATGCTGCATAAACTGACCTGTAACTTTATCTGTTCCTGCATCTGGATCAACATTACATTGCCTTCACTGCTGGGAACAATGCCGCTATTCTGCCCAGGTGACAACATGGCATCTATGGCCAGGTGTGTTGCAACAGAAGCCTTGGCGGGCACGCTTGACTCATTCCTTTGTCTCTTCGGTGACTTGACTGCGTTTGAGATGTGCTCCCTTTTTCGGCTGTTATTCTGTCCCATCTTTTTCACTGTAGGATGTTCAACAGTTGACTCAGACTGTTGCATCGCCTCATGATGGCGTGAGGATTCAGTTCTTGTGCTACTCCTTGCTTTCTTATCCACTGTCTGCTGTTTTTCTATGGCTTTTTTATCTTTTTCTTTGTTGTTAGTTTTTTTAGCTGTTTGACCAACCTTTTTTCTTTTCTCTATGTTAGTAATTTTGCTGACAGTTTGTTCTACTTGTGTGTTTGCTTCCATGTTGCTGCCAGTATGAGTTCTTGTACTCTGTTCTCTTCCTTGGGCTTTTTTCTTCTCTTTTTTGGAAGTCTTTCGTGTAGTTGCTTCTGTTTCTTTGCCAGAACTAGTTTCACTGGGCGAGTTTTCATTTACCATGATAAGCATCGTGTCCATGGTGTCAAGGAGGCAGATTATATACTTCCCATATTCAACCCTATGCAGAATACCAGCAGTCCCTCCCACTGCCTCCTGCACCAACTTCACACTACTATCACTGCTCTCTTGAGGTCTTTCCTCCTCCTCTTCTGCACCTCTAATACTGCACACTGTCCTGGTTTCATTTGTTTTATTTACAGACAGGATGCCCTCCCTGCCCCCACCAAGCCTTCTCAGCACTACACTACAGTTTTGAGTGTGGATCTTAAGAGTCCCTGTTGCTTTCTGTTTGAATGGTCTGCCTCTCTTTTGTGGCACATTGTTTTCATCAGGTGACCTTTTGTTTGAGGTTCCGTCCTTGGTGGGGTTCACACTCAATGTTTTATTCTTCTTGGATGGCCTGCCTCTCCGTTTGGGTTCATTGTTTTCATCAGATAACCTTTTGTTTGAGGTTCCGTCCTTGGTGGGGTTCACACTCAATGTTTTATTCTTCTTGGGTGGCCTGCCCCTCCGTTTGGGTTCATTGTTTTCATCAGATAACCTTTTGTTTGAGGTTCCGTCCTTGGTGGGGTTCAGACTCAATGTTTTATTCTTCTTGGGTGGCCTGCCCCTCCGTTTGGGTTCATTGTTTTCATCAGGTGACCTTTTGTTTGAGGTTCCGTCCTTGGTGGGGTTCACACTCAATGTTTTATTCTTCTTGGATGGCCTGCCTCTCCGTTTGGGTTCATTGTTTTCATCAGGTGACCTTTTGTTTGAGGTTCCGTCCTTGGTGGGGTTCACACTCAATGTTTTATTCTTCTTGGCCTGCTCTTCCGTTTGGGTTCATTGTTTCATCAGATAACCTTTTGTTTGAGGTTCAAATCGGTGAAGTTCACACTCATATTTTATTCTTCTTGGGTGGCCTGCCCTCCGTTTGGTTCATTGTTTTCATCAGTTTACCTTTTGTTTGAGGTTCCGTCCTTGGTGGGGTTCACACTCAATGTTTTATTCTTCTTGGATGGCCTGCCTCCGTTTGGGTTCATTGTTTTCATCAGGTGACCTTTTGTTTGAGGTTCCGTCCTTGTGGGGTTCACACCAATGTTTTATTCTTCTTGGGCGGCCTGCCTCTCCGTTTGGGTTCATTCCTTGGGTTGTTCTGTCTCAGATTTTCTTGACTCTCTCCCGCCACTTTTGCTTTGGGCTGTCTACCTCTCTTCCTTGATGTATCACCCTCAACGCTCACCTTCTGCACTGACTTTTGTTTGGGCAATCTACATCTTTTCTTTGATATATTACCCTCATCATTCACCTCCAGCACAGACTTTCTTTTGGGAGGTCTACCTCTTCTTCTTGGTAAGTTGCTCACATCTGAAAGCCTGTCCTGCACAGAAAGCTTCCTCAAATCAGCAGTTTTGTTTTGGGAAAGGCTTACTTCATCCACAGGTGCTTTTGCTTTCTTTCGAGACTTGTTTCATCAGATGACCCCACTGTGTTTGTAATAAGATTATCAGAAAGTTTTCTCTTTTTATGCAATCTGGTGGGTAAATTCACCCTGGCATGGTAATGAGAGCCATCCCAAGTGGGGTCATCCTCATCAACCTCATTATCCTCTATCTCCTCACATATAAAGTCATCACTTAACCCAAGCTGTTGTTTCCTTCTCTGCAGTGATTCCTCTACTTCTAACGAGATCATCCTCATCACAACATGAATCTTGCCTCAATGAGATCGCTGGGGAGACAGTGCTGGTTTTTATGGTTGCACCTGTCCTGGAAAGGTTCTTCTGGGGGTATAAGGGAGTTGAACTTGGTTTGTTTTTGCTGTTGTGTGGAGACTGGTAGGGACATTCATCTAGTGGAGGAGGAAGTCCGTGCCAGGGAAATGTACCGCTCAATAACCTGGTTGAATGCTGTTTTATTCCTGTTGAGGATATCACGGTGTAGTGCCTCTGTCTGAAACTGAAATTGTAATAGAATTAGAGAATATATATGCCAGTCAGTTTTTAACATAAGTCTACATACAGCAATATATTGAAGGTAATAATAAAGTTCTCATATCCATTTCTTTCTCATCCATCTTCCCATATTCAGTCCATGCCAAAGTTATCAATAAGGCAAAATTCTAAAATTTTCAGCATGTTACATTTACTGAGCCTCAAACCATTTGTGACTAGTTTATATATATATATATATATATATATATATATATATATATATATATATATATATATATATATATAAAAAAGAATACAGTAAACTCTATAAGTCACACTTCTATACTCCAGATATTGGATACGGTGTTAATGAGTTTTCAGTAGTGTCACCGACAAGTCAGACGGATGCATACAAAAGCAAATGAGACCAAAAGTGCTCAGTGATATGTTTTCCCAAAAGACAAACACTTTTCACTGGTCAATCAGTGAGTAGTAGCCACAGCACCACAGCAGTCAAATTCCCGTAGGAATTTTTTTTTGAAGAATGAAATATAGAATATAATGCTCTTTGAGACCCAGAAAGTTGGTGTTGTATACAGAAATATTTATTTTCTTGTCATTTCACATTAAATAAAAACTGAAAATGGCATAAGGCAAGGGAAAGAAGGGAAGATGCTGCATTTTCTAAAGACATTTCGCATCTTTTTGATCCTAGGTAGCGTTGTCCAACTATTTTGTAGCTGTGACTTTAATCCCGGAGCAGTGCTGATTTTTTGTATGCTGGTGAATTTCTTGCATCATCTCTTAACATAATCATCATGTGCAGGTGAGGAAATGTATATTTTTACAATATTATAGTTGACATCAATCTAAAACAAGGAGAAAATTAGAGTTGGCTCAGAACTCATACATGCAAACTGTAAACATAACTCTTGCCACACAGAAAGCATCTGCCGCTGGATGTGGGGCATATACAAAGGATTAAGCACAGGTGATCTGTATTCTGTGTAGTCATCCTCTAGGAGCAAATTGTCAAATTCCTCCATCTTCCTACTTCCGATAGTGTGCAATCTGTACTGGAATCTGAAGTGATGTACATGACAGTTTTTCCCGGGTGGTGGTGCCTGTCGTCAGGCAGAAGGGCTGTAATTCGTTTTCAGCACTAATGCTGTGTTGTATGCTTCCGTTTGACTTGTCAGTGACATTACTGAAATGTTTTTAAGTCAGACTATTTCAGGGGTCCAGACACATATCCATAAATCAGACCAAAATCCCTCACAAAGCCATGTTAGAGAATAATCTAGTTCTAGTAAATTACCATGCAGAGAACCACCAACATGCCAGCATCTCTCCCCCATGGACACCACCCCAAGCACCACCACCAGGACCACATTCTCAAGAAGACCCACCCTACAGGAACTTAACGACTCAAGGCTGGAGGCTGCAGAACGCTTAGCCTCAGGCCTTACTATTATTTCCGATTGGGGCATGAGGAACCTGGTGTCCTTCAACGCCTCAAAAACACAGTTTCTCCACCTATCCACTCAACACAATCTTCCAAACAACTATCCCCTATTCTTTGACAACACCCAGCTATCACCTTCCTCAACACTAAACATCCTTGGTCTATCCTTAACTCAAAATCTCAACTGGAAACTTCATATCTCATCTCTTACGAAATCAGCTTCCTCGAGGCTGGGCGTTCTGTACCGTCTCCGCCAGTTCTTCTCCCCTGCACAGCTGCTGTCCATACAGGGGCCTTGTCCACCCTCATATGGAATATGCATCTCATGTGGGGGGCTCCATACAGCTCTTCTGGACAGAGTGGAGGCTAAGGCTCTTCGTCTCATCAGCTCTCCTCCTCATACTGATAGTCTTCTACCTCTTAAATTCCGCCATGATGTTGCCTCTCTCTCTCTTCTAGCGATATTTCCACGCTGACTGCTATTCTGAACTTGCTAACTTCATGCCTCCCCTCCTCCCGCTTCCCAGCTGCTCACGACTTTCTACTCAAGATAATCAATATACTGTCCAAACCCCTTAAGCAAGAGTTAAACAGCATCTACACTCTTTCAACCCTCACGCTGGTAAATCCTGGAACAATCTTCCTTCATCTGTATTTCCTCCTGCCTCACGATTTAACTCTTTCAAGAGGAGGGTATCAGGACATCTCCTCCTGCTTTTGGACACCTCTTTTATTTCTTTCTTAGGAGCAGCGAGTAGCGGGCTTTTTTTTGTTAATGTTTTCTTTTTTGTGTGCCCTTGAGCTGCCTTCTTTGTTGTAAAAAAAAAAAAAAAAAAAAAAAAACATAAAAGAATTTTTGACGAATATATTTAAAATTGGACGAGTACATGTTTTTCGCTCAGCGTGGCCGGGAAACCCTAACTTACCATGTGGTGAGGTTTGTTTTCGTAAAATTAAAACCCCTCCCCCCTGGGGGTTTTATGTTATAGTCGGACATGCGCGTCATAAGACGCCATGTCAACATATGCTGTATCATTCAGATATACGTAAAATTGCATTAGAATATTTTAATTCTTCGTAAATTTTGTCATCTGTCATCCTCTTCTTTCTTGCCGGAGAGGCAGGGGAGGAAGAGAGGTGCCACCACGCCAGTGCCAAGCGAGACACAGACGGAAGAGTATGTCGACTTTTCTCTCCTCTCCAGCCAAAAAAAACGTCCTTACAAATGATGTACAAGTGCAAGGCAACCAAAAAAGAGTCACCAACATCAAGAGGTCTTGTGGAGCGGCCAAACCTCAGATAACAAGCAAGAGAGTAGCGAGAGGCAGAGACTCCCACGGCACTCAAGGCTTACGCGGGAGTGCCGCGGGCCCAGATGCCTGATCATTCTCCAGTAAGTCAACAAGATATACACAATAATATGTGAAAGTTTCATGCCAATCAAATAAATGCAAATGGCAGGACAGGAATGAAATGTAAAAAAATCTTTAGAAGCCAATATCTCAAAAATTAGTTTTTTAAAATTAAAATAATTTCACAAAATCGGTAAAAAGTCTGATCGACTTTTGTTAGGTATCTGTTGAAACTACAACTAAAGGGCAATTTTTAGTTGGAAATAGATTTTCAATAATGTCAAAAGAAAACGGGACACAAAGAGGAGAAAATAATAACTGACAAAAGATTGTAATTTTTTTTCTTCGAAGACAAAACAAAAAACCAAAAAGTTACTTCCAACAAAATGTAGATAGGTAAACAAAGTTTCTATGGTATTTTTTTTCAAACCGATTAACTGAAAATTAAAGCCTGTGGAACAAAAAAACAAAAAATACACTTTGTTCGAGTCTCTCCTAAACTTCACCCAAATTTGATGAAATTCACAGAATAAGAAACCTTTACAGTAACAAACAACATACTAAGATTTCAAAGCTATTGGACGTACCATATGCGCAGGAGGACACCCCGTAGTCGCCCCCCTTTACCTATCAGATACTATCCTGCTGTTATAAAAATAGTAACCAATCTCCATTTACTTATTAAAACCTCAAAAACAACTGACTTGCAATGGAAATTGTGATCAGAGTGTTGATTGACACATGGAAATCTTACAGATATTGTGCTAATCATTGGAATAATTTTAAATATAATTTTTGAGCATTTATACTCGGCTGTGTCTCATAAGGGCTATTACAAGCTTAAAGGACTGTGGGATGATTTTTTCTGGTTCCTATTGATTCCTTCCTTATATATAGCCACGAGTCTCCTGAAAGTGTAGTCAAAGATGTAAGTCCGTATTCTTAAACATATCTGCATCTCAGTTCGCCTGTTCAAAAAGTTTCTCTTAGAAGCTGCTGGAGTTTTCATGGATTGTTTCGTGATTCTAGTGATAGTTTTACAAGACTCCCGCACCATAAACATGAATATCACCCATGAAAACCCAGTTAATTTTCTCTGTTGCTTTAGAAAATAGTCATAATGGGAGCCCGACACATTTAAGAATAGGACCATAGCACCTACAGGCAGAGAAAGAAAAGGACGAAGAGAAAGAGTGCGGCTCTTTTCCTCATTTCATTCATTTCATTTAATTTCTATGGGACCCGCAGAGGGCCACTCTTGGGTGGCATGATATGCGGGGGTTGTGCGGGGGATTCAAAGGGACAGGACAGGATTAGGATAAGGGTTAGGACGAGGAAAGGTATTGGGACATGGTGAAGGGCCAAGATTGGGGAGATAATGACTGATGATCCTATTCCTAAATGTGTCAAACTACATGAGATGGGGGATGATTCCACTCTTGGATGCTACGGGGAAAGAATGAATGTTTGAATATACTACAATAAAACCTCACCATTTGCACACTCGCCATTTACGTGGCCTTAATTTGTGGCCATCGTCCCACCATTTGCGCAGGTGGTCTTGCCATTTGCGCACTTCACCCCCCCACCACTGACTAAGGGGCGGTTCCCCCTTGTGCCATCTCCCGCTAAATTTAAATTTCTGCGTAGTATTGGTAAACATGTCCATGGTGGTGATGAAGGCGGTGGTGGTGATGAAGGTGGTGATAAAGGTGGTGGTAGTGGAGATGAAGGTGGTGGCTGTGATAAAGGTGGTGGAGATTATGAATGTGGTGGTGGTGATGAAGGTGATGGTGGTGGTAAGAAGTGTTGGTGGTGAAGGTGGTGGTGGTGGTGGTGGTGATTAACATGGTGGTGGTGACAAAGATGGTGGTGGTGGTGATGAAGGTGATGGTAGTGGTGATAATAGTGGTAGAGATATGATGAAGACGGTGGTGGCGATTAAGGTGGTTGTGGTGATGAAGGTTGTTATATATCTAAGTCAACCTTTAAACACAATACTACGTTTTCTATCGTCTTGAAAGGATCCAATCCCTTACTGAGTTTATGTAACACCATCGAGTAGTGTGTTCCCATTACAAGATCTATGTTCATTTGTCTCAATAATAATGTTTAGTTTTAAGCATGTATACTTCTCAAGATTCAGAGTGTGTCAGCATTTCAGCCTGTACATACACGTACTCTACCAAGTAAAGAATGGAGACGCACTAGCTTCATTCATTCCTCCTAGAACCCTCTACAGCGACGAGAATGGGATATGGTATATTCCAACGCTCCTACAGTGTTTTACAGTGATTTCAACATGTGTTCCTTCACACAGGTATGTGACTACAGCAGAACACAACAGATTGGCGACGAGTGGTAACGTCCCAAGCAGACGGCGCCTTCCAAGCAAGCCAACCAAGTTTGGTAAGGAGCGTAACCACAGCAGTCAACCACAACCACCACTACGATGGTTCTGGATGTTCCGGCTCCCAAGGCGTTCTCGGTGCAAGAGGATCCATCTTCAGTAGCACAGAGGTGGAAAAAATGGATGTCTTCCTTTGAAGTTTACCTCAGGGCTGCAGGGGTAACTAAGGTAGACCAGAAGGCTGCATTGTTGCTGCATGTCGCTGGATTGGAGGTACAGGATATTTTTGCCACTTTACAACCTGAAGGTGAGGCCTATGATGACCTTAAAACTTGCCTCAATAACTATTTCACACCCAAGGCCAACATCAGATATGAGCGTTTTTTGTTCAGCCAGTGTGTCAATGAAGCAAATGAGAAAATTGACACATTTGTGACTAAGCTCAAACGCCTTGCACTGTCATGTGAATTCACTGACACCAATGATGTCATAATTGATCAGGTCATAGCAAAATGTAAATCACATGAGTTGAGGAAAAGTTGCTCCAAGAAAAACCTAACTCTGGACAAAGTACTAGAAATTGCTAGGGCACTTGAAGCAGCTACTTCTCAAGCTCAGGTTATTGAAGGCAAAGCACACAACAGCAGTCAGGTTCAAATTAACAAACTATCAAAAAATCCCAAGCAACCACAGAAACAGTGGCAAACAGGAAACAACACAAAGGCACATGGGAAGCCTGAGGGGAAACAGCCTACGGCTCCAGCTAACAAAACGCATGCTAGCCATCCTTCACAGCATAACAAGGTGAAAGGACAACATACATCTCACACATGTTACAGATGTGGTAGGGCAGGTCATTATCCCAGTGACAGAACAAAATGTCCAGCCACTGACAAACAATGTAACAACTGTGGACGCAAAGGTCATTTTAGCACTATGTGTAAATCCCGCAAACCAGAACACATTAATTGTGCCTTAACTATGGCTGAATCTCAACAATCAGCTGAGGATGAACAGGAATTTGCTTTTCAAATCAATTCTCTATCAAGCAAGGAGAAGAGATTAATGATCACAGTCAACATAAATGATATGCCAATTGCCATGCAAGTTGACACGGCTGCAGATGTCTCAGTAATGCCAGAACAGGTGGCGCGCAAGATTTCTGATTTGTCCATAGAACCATGTAACAAAGTTCTCCAGGATTACAACTCACATACCATTCAAGTAATTGGTCTAGCCAAAGTAAATGTCCAGTATGATCAGCAAACAACAAACTTGTCTATCACCATTGTGAAAGGTCAAGGTCAGACATTAATGGGTCTAGACTGGTTAAAACACATCAAGCTAGACTGGTCAAAGATTTTCAATGTTCTGAAGGTAGAGCATAAATCAGAAATTCCTTTGAGTGAAACCTTATCACACTTCAAAGAAATTTTCAGTGAAGGCCATGGCACAGTTAAAAATGTTAAGGCATCTTTAGCACTCAAATCAGATGCGACACCTAAATTTTGTGCACCTAGAGCTATTCCATATGCTTTAAAGGCATCAGTGGAACAGGAAATTAGGAGGTTAGAGTCAGAAGGAACATGGGAAAGAGTTATGTACTCAGACTGGGGAACACCTTTAGTCCCTGTTGCAAAGAAGGGCGGTGGCGTTCGCTTATGTGGAGATTACAAAGTCACATTAAATCCACAACTGCAAATAGCCCAACATCCTCTACCTAACCCCACAGACATGTTCTCAACCCTAGGAAAATGCAAAATTTTCTCAAAGATTGATATGAAGCAAGCTTTTCAGCAATTAATCATGGATGACAAATCACAGGAATACTGCACAATAAACACACATTTAGGTTTGTTTCGTCCAAAGAGACTGCCATATGGTGTAGCCAGTAGTCCTGCAATATGGCAACAAACCATGGACAAAATATTCAATGGACTACCTGGTGTATTTTGCTTCATAGATGACATATTAATTGCAGGCAAAGATGAAACAGAGCATCAAGAAAGACTAGCAGCAGTATTAAGGCGGATCCAAGACAATGGCATAAAAATTCATAGGAATAAATGCCAGTTTCATGTTCCATCTATTGAATACTTAGGTTTCATTATAAATGAACAAGGCATTCACAAAACAAATGACAAGGTAAAGGCAGTTCAGTCAGCAAAAGTGCCTGAAAATGTAAAGGAGCTTCAGTCATTCTTAGGACTAGTAACATTTTATGGAAAGTTCATAAGGAACTTAGCTACCATTGCAGAACCCTTGTATCAACTGCTCAACAAGGACGTACAATGGAACTGGACAGAAGACTGTCAGAAGTCTTTTGAGAAGATCAAAACAGAGATAGCTTCACCAAATTTCTTGACACATTTCAGAATGGATTTGCCAGTAAAATTAGTCTGTGACGCCTCACAAGTAGGAGTAGGGGCAGTTTTAGCTCATGAAATGCCAGATGGTACAGAAAAACCAATTGCATATGCATCAAGATTGCTTAACAAGGCAGAAAGGAATTATTCTCAAATTGAGAAGGAAGGTCTTGCACTTGTATATGGTGTCAAAAAATTCCATATATACTTATATGGCAGAAAAGAATTCAAACTAGTCACAGATCACAAGCCATTACTAGCTATTGTTGGTCCAAAGTCAGGTCTTCCAACTTTAGTGGCTGCACGACTCCAACGCTGGGCTATCACACTAGCAGCATACAACTACACATTGGAGTACAGACCTACAGCTAAGATGGGAAACGCAGATGCATTGTCTCGCTTACCTGTCGATAAAGCACCTACAGATCATGATGTTAGTATTTTGCTAATAGATTGCTACAACTTACCTATCACAGCTAAACACATAGCACAAGGTATAAAACAAGATCCTACATTGTCAAAGGTACTGCAAGCTTTAGTAACTGGAAGAGATTCATTACTGACTAGTGAAGAATGTAAACCGTATGTGGCAGTATGGTCAGAGCTCAGTGTAGAACAAGACTGCATATTGCGTGGATCAAGGGTAGTCGTTCTAAACAACTCAGAGAACAGGTTCTTACAGAGTTACACGCTGACCACCAAGGTATTGTCAGAGCAAAAGCAGTTGCTAGAAGTTACATGTGGTGGCCAGGAGTGGATAAAGACATTGAAACATATATTAAACAATGTACATCATGTGCTATCCATCAAAATTATCCCAAGCCAGTACGTTTTCACCCATTGGATATCCTAGATATCCATGGCAGAGACTGCACATTGACTATGCAGGTTCCTTTCTTGGACATTCATACTTAATTGTTGTTGATGCTTGCAGTAAATGGCCTGAGATCATTCCAATGCAATCAACTACCTCAAGTAACACAATCAGGACACTGATGCAAATCTTTGCTGTACATGGTTTACCAGAACGCATTGTATCAGATAATGGTCCACAATTTTGTTCACAGGAATTCAAAGACTTTTTAACAGTCAATGGCATTCAGCACATACAGTCAGCACCATATCATCCTGCCACAAATGGTGAAGCTGAACGATTTGTACAGACATTCAAACAGCATATGAAGTGTAAGAATGTGAACAGTACCAATGTGCACTCAGGCATCAGCAAGTTTCTCTTGACTTACAGGACTACTCCGCATGCAACAACGGGGGTGGCACCATCTATTTTATTAATGGGAAGGAGGATCAGAACCAAGTTAGACTTAATGTTACCAAATTTCCTTAGTGAACAGCAAAGCAAAGGCTGGAAGCAATTACAACACCAAGGGAAAGTAAGAGCATTCGAGCCTTCATCTCCAGTGATGGTTAGGTCATACACCACACCAGACAAGTGGGTACCAGGAACAATTGAACGTCAAGTAGGCAATATGCACTATGATGTCAAGGTAAATGGTAGTGTCACAAAGAGACACATTGATCAGTTAAAACCTTCTTGGACTGATAAAACTCAAAATAACTCTTCTGTAGAGCAAAACGCTTCTGCAAGCCAACACAGTGCAGAGCAGTCAGTTCCTTCCAGCAATGATGATCATTTATCACAACCCACAGTGTCCTTACCCCAGAGTCCTGTTGCACACAGAGTACTTCCTGATAGGGCAACCAGAGGATTACCTTCCGAGAGATTAGACTTGTAAGATAGTAATATGTGAGTGATTTATAATGATAATCCATGACATAGCTTAAGTATATTTTTACGTGCTCATATCTATAGTTTCATATTACTATTGTCAGTGTCCTTACTTACCTTCAAGGGGGAAGGAAATGTTATACATGTAAGTTGACCTTTAAACACAGTATTACGTTTTCTCTTGTCTTGAGAGGATCCAATTCCTTACTGAGTTTCCAACACCATCAACTAGTGTGATCTCATTATAAGATCTATGTTCATATGTCTCAATAATAATGTTTAGTTTTAAGCATGTATACTTCTCAAGATTCAGAGTGTGTCAGCATTTCAGCCTGTACATACACGTACTCTACCAAGTAAAGAATGGAGACGCACTAGCTTCATTCATTCCTCCTAGAACCCTCTACAGCGACGAGAATGGGATATGGTATATTCCAACGCTCCTACAGTGTTTTACAGTGATTTCAACATGTGTTCCTTCACACAGGTATGTGACTACAGCAGAACACAACAAAGGTAGCAATGGTGGTGATGCAGGTGGTGGTGGTGGTGGTGATAGTGGTAGTGATGACAAAAGTGAAGGTGTTGAAGAAGCCTTGAAACCAGCTGGCGAGCTACAGCTGTCTACCATCCGCGCGCCCTCTCCCGCCAGTGAAGAACACTACCAAAATACACAACATGTCATTTCCCGCCATCGCCCAATTGCCTCTCCTGGTCTCGTGGTGACTGCGATTATTCAATGTTTTCTGCCTCACCTTTGCACCACCATCATGCCGCACACAGCGTCACAACCTAAGATTTGGACGCCATTATTGGCCCTGTTTTTGACGCGAGAGCGTGTGCTAGCATTTGAAAAGCACGGCAAAAACAGGGCCAATAATGGCACCTAAATCTTAGGTTGTCGGGACTCTACAGATCACGACCCAGAAACTGGTTATGCTAAATTGAGGACGCTATCAAGAAGTTTCCTGCCAGCAGACAAGGGCCCCAGGGGTTTAGGCCGTGACCACCCATATGTATTTTTCCCCATAGGTTACTATGTTTGCCATTTGCACATTCGCCAGTTGCGCACCTTAGACCGCCCATATGGCTGTAGTGTTAGTCTGGTAGGTGTGGTATTTAAGGTTGTGGCTGCCTCTAGAGGATCATGTAGTTCTCGGGTGTAAATAAGTGTCTTTGTTTATGTCTACTAAATTGTTTGTGATTTTATACAGTATTTGTTGTCTGTGTATTTGTCTTCGTGTTGCTAATGGGTCTAGTTTTATGTCTTGTTTAAGCAAAGTGACTGATGTAGTGTGTCTGTAATCATGTCTGGCCCATCTTGCAGCTTTGTTTTGTATGGCCTCTAATTTATTTATGTTATTGTTAGTGTGTGGGTCCCAGACGGTGTCACAACATTCTATGTGTGGCCGACCGAGTGATTTGTATGCAAGAATTTTGATGTTTGTGTTACACCTGCTAAGGTTCCTACGCAGGAACCCCAGGGCTCTGTGAGCTTTGGCCCTGATGCTGCTCACGAGTGTGTTCCATCGCATGTCTGCTGAGATATGTACGCCCAAGTATTTGTGTGAAGAGACAGTGTTTAGGTTTGTGTCATGGAGTTTGTTAATGAGGGAATAGGTTTGTTAGTACTTATGAAACGGATGTGATAGCATTTGTCTGGTCTAAACGTCATCTGCCACTTGGCTTCCCAGTCTTTAAGTGCAGCCAAATCGTCCTGGAGTCGAAGGCAGTCATCCCTATCTAAAATGGGTCGATAAACTAAACTGTCACCTGCAAAAAGTCTAGTAGAAGAGGTAAGTGATAGTGGGAGATCATTAATGTAAGAAAGGAAAAGAAGGGGGCCCAAGACTGTGACTTGAGGTATCCCAGAAGTTACAGGAATAGATGAGGATTGACTACCATCAAGAACAACTCTTTTCTTGTGGGTAGTCAAAAACGTGGTAATCCAGTTAGAAAGTTGTCCTCGTATGCCATAGTATTCTAATTTAGCTAAAAATCTTTGGTGGGAAACTTTGTTGTAGGCTTTGGCAAAGTCAAGTATTATGGCATCAACTTGTTTAACTTTGGGGTTGTTAAGGGACTGCAAAATGTCGTGTGTGGTCACAAGTAATTGAGTCTCGCACGAACGTTTGGGCTGAAAGCCGTGCTGACTGTCAGTCAGTATATTTTGCCAATCAAAGTGGGCCATTATATGTCTATGAATTATACGTTCTAAAATTTTGCAGGGAACTGAGGTTAGTGAAATAGGTCTATAATTAGCAGGGAGGGTTCTGTCTCCGGATTAAAAAATTGGTGACACATTTGCCAAAAGCCAGTCCTGAGGGAGTTCTCCGGTTTGTAATGTCTGCAAGAATATAACCTGCAGGATAGGTGCAAGAATGCAAGCATTAGCTTTTAGTATACTGCAGGGTATATTGTTTGGTCCAGTCGCTTTGTCAGTGTCAACCTCAGATAATAGTTTCTCAATTCCTCATCATCATCATTTCATCGACGCCTGCTCCTAGGAGCTCCCACCAGGGGATGGCCACGGCAGAAGAGTTTTCAACTTTCTCTATCCAGACACTTCCTCCTTGCCTGCTCAAAGTTTCTCAAGGATCTTTCACCCTTTTTCCTGATATACTCTTGCACTCTATCTCTCCATTTCACTGGAGGTCGTCCTATAGCATTCCCTCCCTCTATCTCACTCACATACACCCTTCTGGTCATCTTACTCTCCTCCATTTGCTCCATGTGGCCAAACCACTTCAAAGTCTGTCGCTTCACTTCTTCCACCACTCCACACTTCTTCCCTTCAACCCCGTGACACATTCCAAAATGCTCGTACACACTTTCATTACTCATTCCATCCATTCTACTCACCCCACAAGCACTCCTCAAATAACTCATTTCCACTGCCTGCACTCTAGACATCTGACTTTCATTCCAGCCCCACGTTTCACATGCATATGTGAGGGTTGGTACTATTATCGTATTTCTCAAATCCCTCTGTACCTCCATGCTCACACTTCTACCGGTCATGATTCGTCCCAAAGACCCTACCACCCTTCTTCCTTGCAATGCCCTTTCTCTTATCTTTCCCTTCATATCACCATGCTTACACCTAACTGATCCAAGGTACTTAAGGCCGCTTTCACAGTCCTTTTGTTTGTGTTGGTCGTTACCAATGGTGGCAATCGCTGCTATAGAATTTCCACGTGAAACTGGCCAGTGGGGTAGTGGCGGCTGTGGGGTTAGCCTAGCCCCACACCTTACCACACACTCTCAACACCTCTCGCTTCTTCTGTAGCCGCCACTACCCCATCGGCCAGTTTCACGTGGAAAACTATAGCATCGATCGGCGCCATTGGTAATGATCAAAATAAACAAAACGACTGTGAAAGCGGCCCTTAAACTCATTGATCTCCTCCATTTCTTCACCATTCAAAATTGTTTTGCATTCTTTTTCACATTCAATCCCACTCTATATGGGCATAAAATATAAACAACCTCACTTCTACTTTGCTCACAATCCATCACTATACTCCTGAAGGTGTAGAGTCAACAAAATTATTGTCCAAGAGAGGTAGAGAAAGGCTACAGGTGGCTCTTTTCCGTCTATTCCTTGTCTTCGACCACCTATTCCCTCCCTTCCCCTACACGCTGCCACGCCCACAGCCTACCACCACTATATCCTCCAGCCCTGTGTCTCCTGAAGGTGTGTAGTAATGAAACATACTGGCCGAGAGAGGTAGAGAAAGGCTGTGGCTCTTTTCCATCTCTTACTCGTCTTCAACCACCTATTCCCTCCTTTCCCCTACACGACCACAGCCTACCACCACCACATCCTCCAGCCCTGTGTCTCCTGAAGGCAGGTAGTCAACGAAATATATGGGCCAAAAGAGAGGCAGAGAAAGGGAAAGATGAGGACGAAGACATAGGGCACGGCTCTTTACCTTCTATTCCTTGTCCATCACCACTCATTTTCTCCTTTCCCCTACACGACTACACGCCCACAGCCTACCGCCATCAGCCCTGTGTCTCCTGAAGGTGTGTAGGCAGCAAAATAAACTTGATAAGCGGTAACTCACCAGGTCAGGAAGCGGCACTTTGAACGGACGCTGTTTGTTGACACTTGATTTGCAGGAGCGTGGCTTGCTGCTCCGAAGAACCCGCATATTTTTCTGTGATATATAAAGGTTTTCCAACATTATTATCTTGTAAACATCATCAAAGTAGACATAACACAGAATAAATAAATAAGATACAGTATAAGGAGAGGGAGAAATATTCACATAAAAATCATATACACTCAACCCTCGATTTGCCGGACCTCCATTTGCCGGATTTCGGATTTGCCGGACAAGAGTCCGTGGGGTAAAAAAAAAAAAATAAATAAAAATAAAAAATAATAATAAAAAAAAAAAAAAAAAGTCCGGGACAAGTCGATTTCAAACTACAAAGTTCGCAAATCGGGCACTAGATGGCAGCGCGGGCGGACATACACGTCTAGCCCACACACCTAGTGTTGTGCTTACGTGCTTGTCGTTGATACACCTCTTCTTGACAACCCAAAACAGTACAGTACCTGTATATAGTATGTATGTTGTATATGTGCATGTTGTAGAAGGTAATATATTATATTACAGGACAGTATAGTAGTCCGGGGTGGGTTGTGTTTCCGGACATATATAGGGTAAAGTCCGCAAGGGGTAGACCTCGGACATTTTCCATTGGACATTTGCCATTCCCTTCCCCTTTTAGTCCGCAAATCGAGGTTGAGTGTAGATACATTGACAGTCGTAACAAAGTATTAAGATATTGTTAAATAAATGGTTTCTCTCTCATCGTTAACATTTCATCGACGTCTGCTCCTAGGAGCTCCCACCAGGGGATGGCTACGGCAGAAGTTTCCTACTTTCACTATCCAGACACTCCTCCTTGCCTGCTCAAAGTTTCTCAAGATCTTTCACCCTTTTCCTGATATACTCCTGCACAATCTCTTTTCATTGCACTGGAGGTCGTCCTCTAGCATTCCCTCCTCTATCTCACTCACATAGACCCTTCTGGTCATCTTACTCTCCTCCATTCGCTTCATGTGGCCAAACCACTTTAAAGTCTGTCGCTTCACTTCTTCCACCACTCCACACTTCTTCCCTTCACCCCGTGACACATTTCAAAAGGCTCATACACACTTTCATTACTCATTCCATCCATTCTACTCACCACAAGCACTCCTCAAATAACTCATTTCCACTGCCTGCACTCAAGACCTCTGACTCTCATTCCAAGCCCACATTTCACTTGCATATGTGAGGGTTGGTACTATTACTGTATTTCTCAAATCCCTTTTTACCTCCAGGTCCATACTTCTGCCAGCCATGATTCGTCCCAAAGACCCTACCACCCTTCTTCCTTGCAATGCCCTTTCTCTTATCTTTCCCTTCGTTTCACCATGCTTACACCTAACTGATCCAAGGTACTTAAACTCATTGACCTCCATTTCTTCACCATTCAAAATTATTTTGCATTCTTTTTCACATTCAATTCCCACTCTATATGGGCATAAAATATCTACAACCTCACTTCTACTTCACAAACCATCACTTTACTCCTGAAGGTGTAGAGTCAACAAAATTATTGGCCGAGAGAGGTAGAGAAAGGCTACAGGTGGCTCTTTTCCGTCTATTCCTTGTCTTCAACCACCTATTCCCTCCCTTCCCCTACACGCCGCCACGCCCACAGCCTACCACCACTATATCCTCCAGCCCTGTGTCTCCTGAAGGTGTGTAGTAATGAAACATACTGGCCGAGAGGTAGAGAAAGGCTGTGGCTCTTTTCCATCTCTTACTCGTCTTCAACCACCTATTCCCTCCTTTCCCCTACACGACCACAGCCTACCACCACCAACTCCTCCAGCCCTGTGTCTCCTGAAGGTAGGTAGTCAACGAAATATATGGGCCAAAAGAGAGGTAGAGAAAGATGAGGACGAAGACATAGGGCACGGCTCTTTACCTTCTATTCCTTGTCCATCACCACTCATTTTCTCCTTTCCCCTACACGTCTGCACACCCACAGCCTACCGCCATCAGCCCTGTGTCTCCTGAAGGTGTGTAGGCAGCAAAATAAACTTGATAAGCGGTAACTCACCAGGTCAGGAAGCGGCACTTTGAACGGACGCTGTTTGTTGACACTTGATTTGCAGGAGCGTGGCTTGCTGCTCCGAAGAACCCGCATATTTTTCTGTGATATATAAAGGTTTTCCAACATTATTATCTTATAAACATCATCAAAGTAGACATAACACAGAGGAAATAAATAAGATACAGTATAAGGAGAGGGAGAAATATTCACATAAAAATCATATACACTCAACCCTCGATTTGCCGGACCTCCATTTGCCGGATTTCGACGGAGAGACAAGAGTAAAAAAAAAAAAAAAAAAAAATAAAAAAAAAAGTCCGGGACAAGTCGATTTCAAACTACCGCGCCAGACAAAGTTCGCAAATCGGGCACTAGATGGCAGCGCGGGCGGACATACACGTCTAGTACTGGACTGTACACAAGTCTGCCGCGTCACACGAGTGTTGTGCTTACGTGCTTGTCGTGGATACACCTCTTCTTCACAACGATGCCACCCATATAGTATATGTATGTTGTATATGTGCATGTTGTAGAAGGTAATATATTACAGGACAGTATAGGACAGCTATGCGAGGTGTAGTCCGGGGGTGGGTTGTGTTTCCCGGACATATATAGGGTAAAGTCCGGCAAGGGGGTAGACCCCCGGACATTTTCCATTGCCGGACATTTGCCATTCCCGGACAAGCCTTCCCCCCTTTTAGTCCGGCAAATCGAGGGTTGAGTGTAGATACATTGACAGTCGTAACAAAGTATTAAGATATTGTTAAATAAATGGTTTCTCTCTCATCGTTAACATTTCATCGACGTCTGCTCCTAGGAGCTCCCACCAGGGGATGGCTACGGCAGAAGTTTCCTACTTTCACTATCCAGACACTCCCTCCTTGCCTGCTCAAAGTTTCTCAAAGATCTTTCACCCTTTTTCCTGATATACTCCTGCACAATCTCTTTTCATTGCACTGGAGGTCGTCCTCTAGCATTCCCTCCCTCTATCTCACTCAGATACACCCTTCTGGTCATCTTACTCTCCTCCATTCGCTTCATGTGGCCAAACCACTTTAAAGTCTGTCGCTTCACTTCTTCCACCACTCCACACTTTTTCCCTTCACCCCCGTGACACATTTCAAAAGGCTCATACACACTTTCATTACTCATTCCATCCATTCTACTCACACCACAAGCACTCCTCAAATAACTCATTTTCCACTGCCTGCACTCAAGACCTCTGACTCTCATTCCAAGCCCACATTTCACTTGCATATGTGAGGGTTGGTACTATTACTGTATTTCTCAAATCCCTTTTTACCTCCAGGTCCATACTTCTGCCAGCCATGATTCGTCCCAAAGACCCTACCACCCTTCTTCCTTGCAATGCCCTTTCTCTTATCTTTCCCTTCGTTTCACCATGCTTACACCTAACTGATCCAAGGTACTTAAACTCATTGACCATTTCTTCACCATTCAAAATTATTTTGCATTCTTTTTCACATTCAATTCCCACTCTATATGGGCATAAAATATCTACAACCTCACTTCTACTTCGCTCACAAACCATCACTTTACTCCTGAAGGTGTAGAGTCAACAAAATTATTGGCCGAGAGAGGTAGAGAAAGGCTACAGGTGGCTCTTTTCCGTCTATTCCTTGTCTTCAACCACCTATTCCCTCCCTTCCCCTACACGCCGCCACGCCCACAGCCTACCACCACTATATCCTCCAGCCCTGTGTCTCCTGAAGGTGTGTAGTAATGAAACATACTGGCCGAGAGAGGTAGAGAAAGGCTGTGGCTCTTTTCCATCTCTTACTCGTCTTCAACCACCTATTCCCTCCTTTCCCCTACACGACCACAGCCTACCACCACCAACTCCTCCAGCCCTGTGTCTCCTGAAGGTAGGTAGTCAACGAAATATATGGGCCAAAAGAGAGGTAGAGAAAGGGAAAGATGAGGACGAAGACATAGGGCACGGTTCTTTACCTTCTATTCCTTGTCCATCACCACTCATTTTCTCCTTTCCCCTGCACGTCTACACGCCCACAGCCTACTGCCATCAGCCCTGTGTCTCCTGAAGGTGTGTAGGCAGCAAAATAAACTAGATAAGCTGTAACTCACCAGGTCAGGAAGCGGCGCTTTGAACGGACGCTGTTTGTTGACACTTGATTTGCAGGAGTTTGAGGAGTTGTAGGAGCGTGGCTTGCTGCTCCGAAGAACCCGCATATTTTTCTGTGATATATAAAGGTTTTCCAACATTATTATCTTATAAATATCAAAGTAGACAAAAAACAAAGGAAATAAATAAGATACAGTATAAGGAGAGAGATAAATATTCACGTAAAAATCATATAAATACATTGACAGTCGTAACAGTATTAATATACTGTTATATAAACTGTTTCTCTCTCATCATCATCATTTCATCGACGTCTGCTCCAAGGAGCTCCCACCAGGGGATGGCCACAGCAGAAGTTTCCAACTTTCACTATCCAGACACTCCCTCCTTGCCTGCTCAAAGTTTCTCAAAGATCTTTTCCCCCTTTCCCTAAAGTACTCTTGCACCCTATCCCTCCACTTCAATGAAGGTCGTCCTCTAACATCCCTCCATCTCACTCACATACACACTTCTGGTCATCTTACTCTCCTCCATTCGCTTCATGTGGACAAACCACTTTAAAGTCTGTCGCTTCACTTCTTCCACCACTCCACACTTCTTCCCTTCACCCCAGTGACACATTCCAAAACGCTCGTACACACTTTCATTACTCATTCCATCCATTCTACTCACACCACAAGCACTCCTGAAACAACTTATTTCCACTGCCTGCACTCTAGATCTCTGACTTTCATTCCAGGCCCACATCTCACTTGCATATGTGAGGGTTGGTACTACAGCCTGTTCACTTAAGCTAGATTCCTGGCACCTAGGCAGGTTGGTAAGCTTGCAGCTGATTGGCTGCCCCGCTCTCCCACTAACACTAATGTCAGACCACATCTTGCATGCTCGAGTGAGACATGTTTCTTTATTATATGCCATAGCTCAACTCATATACGAGCTAGCCAGTTTTGGTTGACACCATCAGACTCAGCAGTGACTGTAGAATCAAGATGTATTTTAAAAACTCGACAAAACAAAAAAGAAAATGGTATGACAATGAGTTGAACTGTGAAGATGTTAAAAAAATATTTATAACATGTTTTATTTATGCTCACTGTTTTCAACAGTTGTTCATTGACTGCAGAAATATATTATTACATGACGTAGGGAAATCTCTCATGAACACGATAGTGTGATCAGAATGCAGATGAAGCTCCACATATTGAAAACACAGGGTTGTTTATAGCAACATGTCCCTCACCCCAACCATCATATTGCGCGTGTAATGCCCCGGGCTTTTATTTTCTCTTTTTCTATTTTCCTACACGTCCTCTGCGTGTATCGAAACACACGAGAAATTAATCAAGACAAGGTGAGGGTATTCCCCGGCTGCCTGGGATTGAACCCGCGACCAGCGTGACGGGAGAGCCACTCCTTACCGAGTCAGCCAAAGAGGTACCCCACTGGCTAAGTGGGTTATGGGAGGCTCGTTCATCAGGCCGTCGCCGCACTACACGCGCGACACTCATTTTTTTTATCATCATACAGGGTGTCTCGAGCGCCGTGATGGTTGGGGCGAGTGAAATGTTGCCATAAATAACTCTGTGTTTTCAATACGTAGAGCTTTAACTGCATTCTGATCACACTATCGTGTTCACGAGAAATTTCCCTACGTAATGTAATAATATATTTCTGCAGTCAATGAACAACTGTTGAAAACAGTGAGCATAAGTAAAACATGTTATAAACATTTTTTTAACATCACGGTTCAACTCATCGTAATACCATTTTCTTTTTTGTTTTGTCGAGCTTTTAAAATACATCTTGATTCTACAGTCACTGCTGAGTCTGATGGTGTCAACCAAAACTGGCTAGCTCATATATGAGGTGAGCTATGGCATATAATAAAGAAACATGTCTCACTCAAGCATGCAAGATGTGGTCCGACATGAGTGTTAGCGGGAGAGCGGAGCAGCCAATCAACTGCAAGCTTACCAACCTGCCTAGGCGCCAGGAATCTAGCTTAAGTGAACAGGCTATAGTATTGTATTTCTCAAATCCCTCTTTACCTCCATGCTCACACTTCTGCCATTCATGATTCGTCCCAAAGACCCTCCAACCCTTCTTCCTTGCAATGCCCTTTCTCTTATCTCTCCCTCCATATCACTGTGCTTACATATAACTGATCCAAGGTACTTAAACTCATTGACCTCCATTTCTTCACCATTCAAAATTATTTTGCATTCTTTTTCACGTTCAATTCCCACGCTATATGGGCATACAAAATCTACAACCTCACTTCTATTTCGCTCACAAACCATCACTTTACTTTTGTTGACATTTACTTTCAGCTTTCTCCTTTTACAGACACTATAAAAAACACTGACCAAATTTTGTGAGTCACTTTCATTTTCTGCAATCAGCAAACAGCATTGAATTCAGTTACACAGGATCATCCTCCTCTAAATCCGAATTGAATATTTGTTAATATAGTGTGTGTGTATGTATGTGTGTGTGTGTGTGTGTGTGTGTGTGTGTGTGCGTCTAATTCACCTCTTGGTTTGCTGCGGGTCTCTCTCGAGACAGCCAGCCGTTCCCCTACGGAAGGAGCTCAGAGCTCAGTGACCGATCTTTGGGTAGGACTGGGACCATTCACACACAACACACCGCGACAACGAGGTCACAACTCCTCGCCTTACGTCGCGTACCTACTCGCTGCTAGGTGAACAGGGGCTACACGTGAAAGAAAACCCAACCCAGCAAACCGTCACCGTCGGGCCTCCGTCGGCAAAATTTGTGACGTCAATTTGACAGAGCCTCTGTACTCCCAGCAAACATAACCGTCGGGCCTCCGTCGGCAGAAGGTCGGCCACCATCGGCAAATATTGTTACGTCAATTCGACAGAGAGTCTCTGTACTCCCAGCAAACCGTCACCGTCGGGCCTCCATCGGCAGAAGGGCAGCCACCGTCAGCAAAATTTCTGACATCAAATCGACGGAGGGCCTCCGTACTCCAACGACTTCAGTTATCATCTCATGCAGTAACATGCTGTAAATGCGTGTGTAAAAGACGTTGTTTATGATTGTGGATATCTATGCGATGGATAATGAATCGATCAGTCTTTCCATAAACTGGAAACTACCATGGGCATATAGTACATACACTTTTGTGAACACACACACACACACAATTACGCACACACACACGCGCACGCGTGTATAACACAATAATTATTAACATTCACCAGTGACGTGAATCCTTCTTCGATTACTTTTTCTGTAAATCAATCATTGTTATCATTATCAATATCTGTAAATTAAAATGAAATTATGTACTAAGTGGAATTCTATATCCATAATGTTATAGGAAAAAAGTCGGGCAATCATGATGTGTTAGATAATCTCGATCACTGACAGACGATCAGTGCTGGACGGCGACACAGTGTAGCTGGCGGCGGGTGTGAACCGTGGTAAGTGAGGCGTCTGCTCTTCCCTGCTGTATTTTGAAACACTTTTTTGTGCAAGGGAAGTTTGCTGAAGTTCTTATCATGTATCTTATGCTGTACTGTGGTAGTTAGTTGTAATAAGTGCATAAGATTAGCTGTAACTGGTGAAATGACTCATTCACAACCCAATAGTCTAGCTACTTTACTTTGTTTTCTCGTGATGTTTCTTTTTTTCTTTTTTTTACTTAAATTCTCACATTCTGTTCCTAATACTGCAATATTAAGTGTCAATGGCAGATTCGTTGTCATAATATTTATTAATATAGTAGCCTACTGCATAGTGTAACTGCATAATGCTTTTTTTATTAGTTTCCAGAATGTGTTCATGGGCATATGAGTAGCATATGAGAGCCGTGATGGAAAATAGGGATGTACCGATACCAAAATTTTGACCAATACCGATACCCCAATATTTGACCGAAACCAATACCTGTGCACTGAATTTTTTTATACAACAATTCCAGCAGCTAAAGGACAATATCAATTGTTAAGAAAAAAAAGAGACCCACTACTTGTTCCACCATAGAAGAGAAGGAAAAAAAAAAGTAATCAGAGCTGGCCTGAAAAAAGGTGCCCATAGTCATGAATTTCTTTTTATCAAGTTTGTTATTAATAAACTTTGGTCTCTTAAAGACATGGGTAAAAACAATCAAATGAAAAAAATAGTAATATAAAGTAGTACTATTTATTTGATTATACATGGAGTATGGATTTTTGTGAAAGGCAAATACAGCACCCTCTCAAATTTCGCGCTCACTTCGTTCCGAAGGTGTAGCGCTAAACTCGAGGTATTGAAAACACTGAAAAAGAGCTTATCTGTTCCGACCCCTGGAGATTTCTTTTCCCCCCCCCCCCCCCCCCTACATATGGGCTATGGCGCCGGTAGACTATCCATCTGGGCCTGATGGTGGGCCCCGAGCCCGTCATGGCGCAGGCAACTGTTTATACTGGCACCATTATAATTGGCCCATGCTGCCCCCTGGAGCTCACTTTTTTCCTCCTATACTCCCTTGTTATTTAAAAAACGTACCGTGGAAAAAGGAAGAAATCAGGAAGAGAGAACGGGTTGTTTTAAAGCCACAGATGAAGTCTTATGATTGGCTGAGCTCTGAAAACAAGCTTGTGATTCGCTGGGAGTCCGATGACGTCATCGCCGGCGCTCACCCGGCCAGCGGCCTCGCTGCCTTGAGGCAGTATCACACTGGCCGTTTTCTTCTAACCATTGTGGCTATTGGCAACGCCCATGCGCCCATCCGGGATCGAGTTGTCGGTTGTATGTAACCTGATGTCATACTGGGCCCTTTTCTTCCCACCGCGTTGGCGGCAGCTTGGGCAAATGCCAAATCCAACTTTTCCGAGTGTGCGTCACACACGGCCAAGGTCGGCTGGCCGTATACACATCCACAACGTAAACAAAGCACTTGCCCTGTATCAACATGGCGTCGTCTGCTAAAGTAAGGGCTGCTGTGGCTTGTGCTGTCATTACCCAAGTTATGGACTTGTTGCTGCAGTTAAATGGAAGGAAGAAGCTGTTGTGGGTGTGGCGTGTCTGTGGTTCTTCCGTGCCAGTTCTTATTGTCACCACTGCGCGTGAGCGGCCAACCCACCCATCTAGACTCCGACCACATAAACACGTGGATCGAGTAACAACACACACACACACCAGACTCATTATGAACCACAGCAGATGTTTCTCACAAACAAAAATGGCTTTGCCATTTTCTAGAGTGTTAGAACTTATTTGGTGAGTGGTTCATACAAACCAAACATACCCAATGGCAAGAAGAGAGCAGTGTTAAAGACGACTGCTCTCTTCTTGCCAAGAGCTAGGTTTGGTTCATGTGAGCCACTCACCAAATACGTTCAACACACTCAAGAAATGGTGAAGTTGTTTCTGTTTGTCAGAAACATCTGCAGTGGTTCCTAATGAGTCTGATGTATGTATGTGTGTGTGTGTGTGTGTGTGTGTGTGTGTGTGTTATTCGATCCATGTGTTTATGTGGTTGAGTCAAGATGGGTGGGTTAGCCACGCACGCACAGTGGTGACAATGAGAACTGGCATGGAGGAAACACAGGCATGCCACACCCACAACTGTATTTTAACTGCAGCAACAAGTCCATAACTTGGGTAATGGCAGCACAAGCCGCGACAGCCCTTACTTTAGCAGACAACGCCCGACAGCCCTTACTTTAGCAGATGACACCAAGTTGATAGGCTACAGGGCAAGTGCTTTGTTTACGTTGTGGATGTGGATACGGGCAACCGACCTTAGCCATGTGTGACACACACCTGGAAAAGTTGGATTTGCCGGTTGCCCAAGCTACCGCCAATGCGGTGGGAAGAAAAGGGCTCAGTGTGACACCAGCTTACGGATAACCATGAATTCGCTTCCGGTTAGCGACGGGCGTAGCCCCAACGGTTGGACGGAAACGGCCATTGTGACACCACCTAAAGGCAGTGAAGCCGCTGATAAGGTGAGTGTCGGCGATGACGTCATCAGACTCCCAGCGAATCACAAGCGTGTTTTCAGTACTGTCAGCCAATCATAAGGCAGCCACCTGCAACTGCAGCTTCAAAACGACCCATTCTCTCTCTCTCTCTCTCTCTCTCTCTCTCTCTCTCTCTCTCTCTCTTGCCACAGCCACAATGTTTGGAGGAAAACGTCCAGTGTGATACTACCTTTAAAGGTAGAGTGCATGACGTGTCAAAGCAGCGCGAAACTCAGGGTGATAATGCGCCAAACTCGTGATGGTAAGAATTTAGGACTAACCGCGAAACTTGTGGATCGCGAAATTCGGATAGCGCGAAACTCGAGAGGGTACTGTACTGTAATTTCTATAGTTACAATATAACTTCCAAAAAGCACGTTTGGTCAGTGTTAAAATCAATCCGTTCACTGAACGCAGCCAAAGGGCGCTGGCTAAATTCTGACAGGTTGACAGATACATAGAGAGGCTAACTCAGAAGATGGAGCAGAATGTGAATGGTACGTGTATCAGACCAGCATTTGCGTCACCCACACACTACATGCTCAGCTGCCAAGAGAGAAAAATGTTTAAATTGAATAATAAAATTATTTTACATCTCCATTGAATTATTGAACAAATTCCGGGATTATCGTATTATTGTACAGGCGTTATTGTACATCACACAAACAGTCGGATTTCCGTATTTGTATGATAATTATTGTACGACTGGCAAGGCTGATGAGGCGAGTGTCGGGGCTGCCAATCCCGCGCCGAAGCTACTAAACCTGTATTGTACGCGTCCGCAGTACCAAAGGCTATACTGTATAACTAAGTATTATATACTTGTATTCAAAGTAATATGAATCTTATCGCTTAAAGTGATGAGAATTAAATCACGGGAAATTCCAAACTATGTAGCATCATGATACTACATAATTTCACTTTTCTAATTTTTTTTTTTCAAAAATTTTGAAAATCCAATTTCTGTTCAACAAAATTTTTTGCAACAAGTGACATGCGACAAACAAAACTCCTTCAAGTATCGGTAGTATCGGCAGAAAATCAGCCGATACCGATACTCTTAAAATGTGCCAATACAATTACCGATACCGATACATGGGTACACCCCTACTGGAAAAGGTGGTGAAAGAATGGCTCCGGACAGTTAAACATGGGGATGCTGAACTACAGGGCTTCACAACATACTACTTATGCCAGTAATTTACAGGATAGTAGCAGCAGCTAACAGCAATAAAAAAGTGACAATTTTATAAGGACTAAGTTTAAGGACTGCTTTCACAGTCATCTGGTACGCATCCTAACCAAAGGCCCTATCATCCTACCAGCACACAATACAAATGTGTTATCACATAATGAATGTCTCAGGAATTCGAAAATATACAACACAATGCTGTATTGTCGATGAAATGCACCTAAAAAATAAATAAGGCAGGCGGCGTCAGCTGTTGTTTTCTGCGCAGTAGAGCAATGCACCCGCACCACCACAAGTATGTTCAGGCGATGACAATTTTTTCATATAACACAGCGTCTTCCCATTATGAATCAGTGCCTGTCTGGCAGCCGAGGAGTTAAGGTGCGTGTCATCTGTCTTTGATCACGATATTGTTTGCCAAATTTTGTTTATTTGAATTTACTGAAATGGCGAAATAAACGATACTATATGTGAGAAATTGGCGAAACTGATGACGCTGGCAAAATAAATGGCGAAATTAATGACGCATTTTATGATTTTCACCATATTACCTAACAACTCAGGTTGTCATGATGCCTTCTATTAAAAATTTCCATCATGTTTCTCTTTTAGCTTACAATCGTGCCTAATCCCTAAGGCCATCTCAGCCAATAGGAGTAGGCAAAAAACACTCCCAATGGTCTCCAGAGGACATGCAACGTGCCCTCAAAGCATGCAGGGAGGATCAAGTTACTCCTTCTGAGGCTGCCAGGACTTTTAACGTACCAAGGAAGACACTGACTGACAGGTTACATGGCTAAGTTAGTGATGATTGCAAGGCAGGGAGGAAAAGGACTTTGACACCAGGACAGGAGAGAGACTTGTGCAACTACATTGGCTACATGGCTGGGAGGGGATTTCCTCTGACTATTAATCAAATTTTGATGCTTGCTTGGTGTATAGATAAAATAAATGGAAGGAAAGTGTTTGGATCATCAGGTCCTTGTGAAGGATGGCAGAGGTCATTTTGGCACAAATATCCCGATGCCACCAAGTTGAGACGACCTGACAGGATGGACTGAGGAAGGGAACTCTACTCTACAGTTGACATTATCAGGGACTACTTTCAGCTTCTTAATTAAGGAACATCTAAATAAGGGTGGATATTTAGAGAGACCTCAAGATATCTACAATTGTGATGAAAGCTTGTAGATTTAAATAAATGTACACAGAGGGTAGTTATTCCCAAAAGAATGAAGCATGCTCACTCTAGGGATGTTGCCTCATCAGAACACATAAGTATTCATTGCTGTGTGTCAGCTGCTGGACATGCCATACCACCCTTCATAATATTCAAGAATTCTTTTCCAGGAGGCAAGTATGCAAAGGATGGGCCTGATGGTTGCCTTTATGGTAAGCAAGAATCTGGCTTTATGGATTGTGATCTCTTTTTCACATGGTTTCAGCAGCTATTCCTACCTCATACTCGTCCCACAGCTGAACGGCCAGTCCTGCTTTCGTCAGATGGGCATATTTCTCACTGTTCCCCACAGGTTATTGAACTGACTTGTAAAAATAATGTTACACTATTTGCTCTTGCCCCACACACTACTCATATCTGTCAGCCTCTTGATGTAGCTGTGTACAAGAGCTTCAAGTCAAAGTTGGGAAAGATAGTTAATTTAGGAAAAGCAATGGACTGTATTGGCTATCAGTTCACCTCTTCGCTGCCTGAGGCCCCTGGCGTGCGATCAGGTCTAAAGAAGAAGAAGCGGCGACAAACGTAAACAAACATTGGCTGGAGGGGCTGTGGAGGCCGTGGCCCCACAGAATAACTGACCCTCTATAAAACACTTCCAATGGAAAAAGAAGGTCACGCACGTGGAAGCATTGCCCACGGCGTCTTGCACATACCAATGAATCACATTTATTTCCAGTATTTGGTCCCAGAACTCAAACTGTACCTCGAGAACAGGGGAGTTCAGGTGACGGCGTACTTAATATACCATACGAGCACGATAGACAAGCTTGTATCAAACTGTATTGTCGGATCATACACGAACAATTTACAACCTGTCAAGTAACTTTAATTCATCTCATTGTAGGTACATAAAATGACGTCTGGCTCTGTCAGTGTTTGTATGCAAGTTTAGTGGATTTATTTATAACATGGGTCATATTCAAAGCAGCCGAGGTATAAGCACAATCAACAAACAGTATTGACTATTTCATGTTACTTTGAATACTAATTGTTATTTACATGCAGGAAATTATTAAAATACCCTTGATTTGCACTTGCACAGCCAGATCATTTAATGTACCTGAACAGATATGAATTATAGGCATTTGAGGAGCCATAGATCCTTCGGGTATGATCTGACTATTCCGTTTGATACAAGCTTGTCTTTTGTGTTCTTGTTATGGTATATTATTATCAATGCCAAGCGGTTTGTTAGAGATTTTGAAGGATTTTTTTGTCGTGGCCTATTGCACCGTTAGGCTTTTTCACTGGTGGGGCCTGATAGTCGGCCCAGCCCATTGTAGCGCAGGCGAGTGTTTTATAGAGGCACCCTCTAATTGTTTTGGCTCATACGACCCCCTGGAGCTCATCTTTGAGGCTCTCTTTGGAGAGGTAATCTAGAGTCCGGGTTGATCGGTGGTCTTCAGGGCAGCATGTGGGTAGTCTTGGCCCACTTGGTGGTGACTGAAAAATCCCAGCTGTGTGACGGCCAGGATTCGAACCCGCGTCCTTCCTGGATCTCTCGGACACAGCGCCGGCACGCTAACCACTCAGCCACTACCTCCTCAATATATTATTGATAAATTAGTTGAAATGTCTATCACAACATTTGAACTTCACGTATTCACAAACTAAAATGCACAGGTGGAACAATTATCAAAATTCCCGCTATGCTGATTAACATGAAATGAAACGGACCATAGGCTACACACATTATTATTATTATTATTATTATTATTACCGTTACTATTATAAGGATTAGGATTATTATTATTGATATCATAACATAGTATCATTACATTATTATTTTATATTGTTGTAACTGACTTGAAATGAAAACTTACTCAGTTTTTGTGGTATAGTTATACTTACCCATCTCCACACCAGCCTCCTCTTTTTTTTTTAAATGGATATTAAAAAAAAGGCTCATCAATTGGCTGCTGCCATTTGTCATAGATGTGTAAATACTTCATAAATCAAGACTATGTTTTAAATAAAATATACACAATATTTTTCAGTTTATCATGACATATCCGGCAGTAGTAAAATAACTGGAAAAAGAGCGTAATATCCATTTACATAAAGCTTATGTGGTCCACTAGCAACATAATCAATGAGAATAAGATTATTCATTAAGTAATATGTGCACAAGCTCCAAAAAGTATGCAACCTCAATCAGTCATATAATTTAAACAAACAAGGGGAATGACAATTTGAAATATGAGCTACTCATAATTTATACCCATGTAACATATTCCAACCTAAAGGGTTATGTTGAGTTAGGAACGTAAAATTAGATTAATATAGATTTCTTAAGTTCGTTTATGAAAAATATATATGATGCACTCCATATTCCCCTCCGTTGATAACAAAGGCACAGTGTGAAGTGAATCGCACATATCTATGGCAATCAATTAAAGTTAACAAAATAAATATAAATTACCTAACCCAACTAGATCTAACTTAACCTAACCAGATGTGCTGATATTTCATCTCCTACTTAATAAATTACTATTTTTATTGTCATATATATGAATTGTACATGTATCTTCAAACCTCCCAAAAATCACTGGGAAAGAGTGTAGAGATCAAAACAGCTGTGAAAACAGCCACAAAATGTGTGGGAGTCCATGTGGCCGTGGGCGACAAAGCCCATAGGTACGTTAGGTCAGGTTAGGTTAGTTTAGACCTTGCAAGTTTATTTTCAATGATAAATATGCAGTACATCAATTTCACCAGTGGCAGAGTAAGCCACAGTGGTGAGCCACGGGTTTGCACCACCCGTGGCAATGCGAGTTCCCAAGCATATTCCGGTCTTTCACATTTGTTTTAATTTCTAAAATCTTTTCCATTGATTTCTGGGAGATCCGAAGGTTACTAGGATATGAATATGAGACGAACCGTTGGTTGAGTAGGGGACGAGATAATGACATGAAACGGCAGAATTTACTCTTTACTACACTCCAACACGACTTCTGCGTGTAACGAAACACACAAGAAATTAATCCAGACAAGGAAAGGTTTTGCCGGCGCCAGGGATCGAAACCGCGACCAGCAAGGTGAGAGAGCCACTCCTTAACCAGTCGTCCATCTTAAAGAAGTACCCCCACTCGCGGAGTGATTTATGGGAGGCTCACCCATTAGGCAAGTCGCTGCAGTACAGACACGTTAAAACCAGTGCACTTGAAGAGAAATTAAATACAACACAAAGTCAGTGTTAACCTTAAGCAAGATGGCTACCGTTACTTCAAGATTAGCCGATGCATGTTTAAAAGTGGTGAGACACAGTAAGGGCTTCAATGTGTAACCACAAGCTTTATTTTATTTATATTGCAAACCACATGGGTAAATCTTAGGAATAGCGGCTCCAAGCGGGTGCACATTCAGGGCACGGTGTGGTGGTAATTACAACATTTCTAGCACGTACGACGGGGTTTTGACAAGCGGACAGGCGTGTTAGTCACAAGGGGTGTATTTTACCGTGCGGGCTCTTTCCTTTCTTCACCCCGGCGCTCGCAGTCTCATCGCCCATCGACTTGGAAGAAATCGTGAGGTCAGCGTGGAAAAATACACCCCTTGAGACATAAACACGCCTGTCCGCTTGTCAAAACCCTGTCGTCACGTGCTATAAATGTTGTAATTACCCGCTAGGAGCCGCTATTCCCAAGATTTACCACCATATGTACTGTGGACCGCTTTCACAGTCACTTTGTTTGTGGGAAGGGTGGGAAGGGAGTGAAGGCCAGGGTGTGAAGAGAGTGAAATATCGGGCAGTGCAGCATGAAGTGTTCTGGTGTCAGGCTTCCCTTATTTGTTTGTGTGACAGGTTGTGTGGGGCACCACGGGCAGTGGCGCTATGTATGGGGTGTCAGGGAGCGGGTCACGTCCGTCTTGGGATGGACTGGCGAGGAGCGAGGAGAGGTTGTCACTTTGTGATCGGTGGTGATCGTCTTGGTGTTGCGCCTGTGGTCTAGTGAAGGAAGGCCTGCCTCTGCCTGCAGGGCCAGGGTGGGAGATGACCTGAAGGCGCCGAGGGCAACTCTAGAGGGTCGAGAGACAGGAGCAGTGCCCGGCCAGGGAGACCTTGTTTACAATGGCTTCGGTGTTCGGGGCAGTTTGGCGCTGCTTCCAACGGGAAGGCATCTCTAAATCACTTATCTTGAGACCAGAAGTGAAAATAGCTACAGGTACTTAAACTAGCAATTATTTAACAGGAAATTAAATCATTCTTAAGCTGCTGGAGAGCAAAATAAGGAAAATGCAAAACCTCCCACCATGTTTTCCCTGTTTTGGGCGGCTCAGGAAGAGGCTGCGGCCCGCGCCACATTCGCCCCTCAATGGTCACATACACCACACACAGACGCAAACCTTAAAACTTTGCCAGCAAAGGGTAAGTACATTTTTTTTTCTTACCAACAGATACCACGTTTTTAAGTTTGGCTCCAAAGGACAACCAGTATTATTTTTTTCCAAAATAGAAAAGAGGAACCGAGTTAAGTCAAAATAGTACTTTCGTTATGTTTCCAGTCTCGAAAAGGGCGCTGCACGGAAAGCCAATACGGTCCATTAGAGGTAACTTTTGGATTGCAAAGAAAAACGTGGCAAGAATCATGAAAAAAAAAAAACAACATTTGATGACAGTATTGTAATGCAGGGAAAACTGAGAGATCGGTAATCTGTAATAACTGATGTGTTGCTTGTGAATCAAGTGGTTACGAACCGCAAGACAGACAGACAAACCAGATGTGGAGCTGGTGGCGTGACTACGCCTCAGCCGAAGGTGCTGAATTATCATGTTAGTTTTTTTTGGAGGAGGGACGAGCAGAATTTTTCCCCTGTATTCTAGAAGAACGACATATGTATCCTTAAATCCTGATTTTACTGTCCACAACTTATATTTGACACGAAAGTTTTTTAATGATTTACATAGAGCATCATTTACAAAGTTACATGTGTGCGGGCATGATTTAGCTGTGGAGACTGGTCGGTGGAATAGGCGAGGCAGGGGGCGCCTTCCCCTGGAAAAGCGGCTTTGCCCGTGTGGGGAGGTGCAGACTGAACTACACGTGGTGGAGTCTTGCGCCCTCACACAGCCATTGCGAGAACACCAACACTTTGCAACATGGCGAGAACTTATGACAAAAGATGCACATGTCGCAGCAAGAATTGCTTCATTTCTTACTTTCTACATTTCATTGATATTGTCTTCCTGAACACTGGAGTCATGGTCGTTTGTATATAGTCAATACGCCATTGAAATTGTCTTTCATTTATTGTCTTAGTTCTGTAATTCTGTCTTTTTAGTCAGGTAAATCTTATGTCATTGTTCTATCGCATAGTTCTGTTTGTGTACCAAATGTCATGCCTTTAGTCAGGCTTTTATTTGTTCTGTTTTTAACTTTTATTTGTTCTGTTTTAACGTTCCTCTGCTTTAGGTTTTTCTTTTTTAGATTTTCTTATCTTAGAGTGTCTTCTTAACATGTCCAGGCTATTAACATTTTAGTATATTTATTTTAGAGAATTTGTCATCTTTAGGTTCCTCTGTTTTTTCGTTTTTATCATGGTATTTTTTTTAAATTTCAAGATATAAGTAGTTTCATATAATTATCAAAATTTGTAAAGTTTTAATTTTTTTTAACTATTTTTATGCCAGTAACGACACCAGAGCTGTGTATATTTTAGTGATTATATAAAGATTTTACGGAAGTGCTGAATGTGGACTACAAATTGGAAATGTGGTTATATTAACAAAATTAACATTCTTAAATAACTTCCGATTTATGTATGATGTTTTGGTTTTATGTACATTTGTGGTCAATAAATATCTATCTTTCTATCTATCAAGTGAGAGAACCAGTTGCTTCGAACTCTTTCTGAACTGGTAACAGGCCAATTGTATGTTAACTAAACCACTGATAAATGCGTTCACTAGCCTCTGCTAGCCATGTAGGGCAGTGGGAGGGGAGGTGATAAGCTGACTGTGTGAGGTTGTCTCCCTCACACACCGCCTGGACCTCACCCCCACAGGTACGTTGAACCCAGTTCCTAGGCACCAAGCTTGTTAGTGTTATCTTGATACAATGTTAATGTTACTTAAAGAGTTGAACTGACACACCGTCTGGACCTCACCCCCACAGGTTCCCTAGCATACTGACTGAGCTGGTACCTCACTTGTGTGTCATTATATAGAGTATGTGAACATTCCCTTTTGTGTGGGCTTATGATCACCCACTTGGTATCTTAACCCCACATGAATACCTTGCCGCATGATTATCTTTGTGAACACATATCGATCGGTGGTTGAAGGATATATTTTATTATATAACTATGCACCATAGAAACTTGACTAGGGTAGTTTGTTAGCTATGGTCAGGTCTCTATATCTCCATATATTTTATGAAATTAACTGTGATTGGGTGGGCCCTTCTGGTGATTGGAATGATGAGTTGTAATCAGTATTGTAAAGTAACTCGTAAAAGCTCGCTACCATTACCAACAGAATAATGAGTTGTCAGTGGCATTGTTAATTAATATCAGTGTGCCTCGCTACCATTACCAACCGTGATGAATTGTAAATAATATTGTTACTTAATTTCAATAAGCTCGCTACCATTATATATCAACATAATGTGAATAAACCTCATAATTTAACATTTGTGTTATGTCACCTTAACAACTAGGAAGCACACTTCAGTAAAATATTAAAAAAGAGTTGAAGGCAACACACTAGTGGCATAAGCAGTGGGATACTCATCATTAATTGCCTATAGTGCTTACTTAATCACAGAATATGTGGAAATAGCTTGAATAGGCCATGTTAAATTCAATAATCAGCCTCACCTTTGAAGTGAAGATTGTTAAGGATTGTTATATTCCGTGTAGTGAAGTGCTTATATACATCTTGAGTAAAAGTATACATTCCTTGAAAGTGAAGTGCTAGTATGGCATACTAAGTATGCAGAGTTTTATTACTTAAGTTTAAAAAATATTAATTTTTATTATTCTTAGATTAAAATTTATTTACTAGACTTAATTAATCATACTTGTTTTAATTAAATTTACCGGTCAAGGAAAAACTCGTGAATAGGCTTCCTATCACTGCAAGTTAAATACGGTTTTAAGAATCATAGAGTCTAAATAGAATTTAAGAAGTAGGATAGGTGGTCTACTTTTAAAGGATCTCACTGGCATTGAAACTGTCGGTTGAAGGTTTCTAAACATGGGTTCGGGCGATCTATTTTGTTTGCTAAATGAGTTATTTAAATTTGACCTACTGTAATATTTCTGAAAATCCTCCTCCATTTTGATAAGCGTTTAACTGAAGTCGTTAACCACAAGTAAATATTCCATATCGGTAACTTGAAAGTAGTCGCTCAGTCATGCAGAAGAACAGATCTAACTAGAGAACGTATCTGCTGACTATAGCATCCGGCAGGTTTCTACCTATCAAGTGAGAGAACCAGTTGCTTCGGAACTCTTACTGAACTGGTGGAACAGGCCAATTGTATGTTAACTAAACCACTGATAAATGCGTTCACTAGCCTCTGGCTAGCCGCGGGCAGTGGGAGGGGAGGTGATAAGCTGACTGTGTGAGGTTGTCTCCCTCACACACCGTCTGGACCTCACCCCCACAGGTACGTTGAACCCAGTTCCTAGGCACCAAGCTTGTTGGTGTTATCTTGATACAAAGTTAATGTTACTTAAAGAGTTGAATTGACACACCGTCTGGACCTCACCCCCACAGGTTCCCTAGCATACTGACTGAGCTGGTACCTCACTTGTGTGTCATTATATACAGTATGTGAACATTTCCTTTTGTGTGGGCTTATGATCACCCACTTGGTATCTTAACCCCACATGAATACCTTGCCGCATGATTATCTTTGTGAACACATATCAATCGGTGGTTGAAGGGATATATTTTATTATATAACTATGCACCATAGAAACTTGACTAGGGTAGTTTTGTTAGCTATGGTCAGGTCTCTATATCTCCATATATTTTATGAAATTAACTGTGATTGGGTGGGCCCTTCTGGTGATTGGAATGATGAGTTGTAATCAGTATTGTAAAGTAACTCGGTAAAAGCTCGCTACCATTACCAACAGAATAATGAGTTGTCAGTGGCATAGTTAATTAATATCAGTGTGCTCGCTACCATTACCAACAGAATGATGAATTGTAATTAATATTGTTGCTTAACTTCAGTAAGCTCGCTACCATTATATACCAACATAATGTGAATAAACCTCATAATTTAACATTTGTGTTGCGTCACCCTAACAACTAGGAAGCACACTTCTAGTAAAATATTAAAGACAGCGTTGAAGGCAACACACTAGTGGGATGAGCAGTGGGATACTCATCATTATTTGCCTAAGTGCATACTAATCACAGACCATGTGGAAATAGCTTTAATAGGCCATAGCCAAATTCAATAACAGCTCACCTTTTAAGTGAGGATTGTTAAGGTTATTCGAGTGAAGTGCAGTATATATTCCCAGTGAAGAGCGGTATGCAAATGCAGAGTTTTATTACTAAAGTTTAAAATATTAATCATTATTATTCTTAGATTAAAATTTATTTACTAGACTTAATTAATCATACTTTGTTTTACTAAATTTACCCGGTGAGGCGAAAACTTGAATAGGCCTCCTATCACTGCAAGTTAAATACGGTTTTAAGAATCTGGCAGAGTCTAAATAGGTAGAATTTAAGTTAGAAGTAGGATAGGTGGTCTTACTTTAAAGGATCCATCATATTGCAACTGTCGGTTGAAGCAGTTTCTAAACATGGGTTCGGAAGTGATAATTTTTGTTTGCTAAATGAGTTATTTAAATTTGACCTACTGTAATATTTCTTGGAAAATCCTCTCTCCATTTTGATAAACGTTTAACTTCAGTCTGTTAATCACAAGTAAATATTCCATATCGGTGCAACGAAAGTAGTCGTCTGTCACTATGTAGAACAGATCCAACTAGAGAACGATTCAAGGACTATAGCATCCCTGGCAGGAATTACCATCAGTAGAAACCGTTGTAAAAGGTGTCTATCTGACCAACTTGTTTGCGGGAGGTCAGAAAACCCGATATGTGTTCACCCTCATCAGTCATTATAGTAGATTCGTAACATTCCACCCCCTTAAATCTAAACACACACAAGTGGTGGAGGCTCGAGGACAGTATGTGGCTGACTACGGGACGACCAAGAAGGTATCGACCTGGACAACGGGGGCGAGTCCGTATAGAACGCCTTCCCAGATTTCTGCCAGCAACACCTCAAAGCATTATATTCCCCTACCACCTATCGCCCGCTGAAACGCAGTCTAGGAGAGGATGCCTCACACAAGTCTCTCCTGGCTGTGCTGTGCCAGGGTCATCTTTCTGGCCATGACTTCTCCAGACGAGTTAGGAGTGACGATCAGTGAGACATGAAGTGTTTAGAGTGTTTGTAAGGATATTGGTTACCCTATGGTACACTAACACACCTGGCGGAGGCAGCAGTAGTAGTTGGAAGGTTTTGTGATATGGTAGCCACTTTATTTCGCAGAAATTGGCTGCAACTAATAGTCAACAGGTTGCGCTGCTGTGGGCCGACTTCAGGATGTGGCGAGCTCGTATCCCACCTTAGGAGACATGACGAAATGAAAGGTTAGAATGAATGAGGGAGTGATAGTAGACTAGAGTGAAAGGAATGGGTGACTGAGGTGCCGAATCTTGCCATCGAGAGTACCAGGGGACTTAAGGTTAAGTCCCTACACTGCCGGCGGGTCAGGAGGTTGGCTGGGGTAGAACTGCCTATCACTAATCTTGGTGTTAGGTCTCAAAATGGACATTGTGGAGTTATGTCTCAAAGGGACATTGTGTAGTGACCAGATTGTGGTCACTGGTTAGGGATAATGAGCTCCGTCCAGAGTAATGTTAAGTGCCAGGGGTTACTACAGTCAGGTAGAGAGATAACTCCCTAGAGGGAAAGACAGATTGAACCTTGGATTGTGAAGGAAGGATTTGAGGGGTGAAAAATTCAATGTCCAACATCAAAGCTGGCTTTTGTAAATGTGGTATATATCCTTTCAACCCCAATGCAATAGATAAAAGTCTACTCCTAAGAAATAAGCTCCTTCCAGACACTAACATTGACCTTGCTGAGACACCAACTAGCTCTGCAATAGATGCTGCCACACAAACTGAGGAAAACATAACAGATGATATTCAGACACTTCATGACATCCCTCAGGAAGAGCCTGGCTCATCAGCAGACTCTATTGCTCTGTGCCGAGCAGATTCTGTAGCCAGTATGCCTCTACCAGCTCAGTACATATCACTATAAATGAGGAATTAAAATCCAGTAGTACACACAGTCCTACCCAGGTCATAAGTCCTCAAAATCCCAACACCAACACACTATTTGCCTGTGGTATTCTATCTACTGAAACTTCCCAGATCCCCTTCCCTCCTGCAGAAGAAATACCTCGGGGTCGTAAACGACCACTGAGAATACAGTCTAAAGCTCGAGTCATGACTGCTGAGAATGTACAGCAGGATATTGAGAGGCAGCAAACGGAAATTAATGCTAAAGCAACGAAGCGTCGAAGACTGATGCTCCTACGGGAAAGGGCAAGGGTAAAGGTAAAGGGTCAGCTACAAATTCGAAATCCACCAAAGACAAGAAGCAAACCAGGATTTCTGAAACAGGTGAAGAAAATGTAGGTCTAATGGAGGACCAGACCTGCAATGGATGTGGCATGGACTGGGATGATGAAAGGGAAGTTTACAGTCAAAATGGGTTGGATGTGAGACAAGGATGTCCCCACTGGACATGTCCCAGTGCCTACCTCTGGTATTTGATTAAAAGATGAATACTTTGTGATGATTGTGTCCTGTTAGGTGTTTTATTTTCTAAATATCAAGGAAAAGGATTTGTTTGTATTTGTTTGTTTGCCATCAATAACTTCTTTAAGTTTTTTTTTTTTTTAATCTGCCCTTGTTGTGAGGATGAACTTTATAGATCTGAGAGTGCTGTACTTCAATTCAAGCTGTGAGGATAAGTCTTTAATCCTATGTTATCAAGCATCATCATGTCTTTTAGTTTACTCAAAATGTTTTGTTTATTTTCAATTATTTCATGCTTCTTTATTTTTGCTATAAAATTTAGCATGACCTTTTTTTTTTTTAAGTTAAGAGGATACCATTACATTTGTCTTATGTGTTTCTATATGGTATATTTCCAAACCTATTGATAATTTGTTGAGATAATTTTGTAGTTTTTATAAATTAATCCCTGTAATCCAAGAAGCATGTTGGTAGCATTAATTGCCAGCAGTACTTTCTCTCCCTCAACATACCTTATTTACTGTACACATATAAAACTTACTTAATTACCTAACAGCCTCCTTACATATATCTACCAACATTTCAGTCTAATCCGTGGTCTTTAAAATCATTTAAATCCCAAGCGTAAGCCAACATTTTAAATACACCCACATTCTTTCTCTACTCCTCATGCTAAAAAGCCTTGGTTTAATCATGCTTGTTCTCGTGCAATTAAAGATAGAGGCAGCTCACAAAAGGTACCAGAGCCTTCACCTCCTACTAACCATGAACTTTACATTTCAGCCCAGAATCGTGCCAAATCTATTCTCCAACACCAAAACATCTTTCATCAACAGAAAATGTCAACACCTTGCTTTTCTAATTCCTCCGTGACTTCTGGCACCTAGCCAAAAATATCTCCACCAATTTCACTTCTTCCTCTTTCCCTCCTCTCCTTCACCCTGACGAGAGCACTGCCGTCTCATCTATCTCTAAGGCTGAACTCTTCACTCAAACTTTCTGTAAGAACTCCACCCTGGACGATTCTGGGCATATTCCTCCTACTCATACCCCCTCTGTCTCCTTTATGCCTGCTATTAAGATTCTTCATAATGATGTTTTAAATGCCCTCTCTGGCCTCAACTCTCAAAAGGTTTATGAACCTGATGGAGATGATTGTCCTTAAAAACTGTGCTTCCGTGCTGACACCCTGCCTGGTCAAACTCTTTCGTCTCTGCTTATCAACTTTCCTTCCTGCTGGAAGTATGCCTTTGTACAGCCTGTGCCTAAGAAGGGTGAACGTTCCAATCCCTCAAACTACCGCCTCATAGCTTTACTTTCCTGTCTATCTAAAGCTTTTGAATCAATCCTTAACCGGAAGATTCAAAAGCACCTTTCCACTTCTAATCTTCTATCTGATCGCCAGTATGGGTTCCGCAAGGGCGTTCTACTGGCAATCTTCTTGCACTCTTAAGTGACTCTTGGTCATCCTCTCTTAGCCGTTTCGGTGAAACTTTTTCAGTTGCATTAGACATATCGAAAGCCTTGATAGAGTCTGAGTACCAGTCTTTGCTTTCTAAACTGCCCTCTTTCGGATTCTATCCCTCTTTCTGTTCCTTTATCTCCAGCTTCCTTTGCGGACGTTCTATCTCTGTGGTGGTATCGGTCACTGTTCCTCCCTAAACCTATCAACAGTGGTGTTCCACAGGGCTCTGTCCTATCACACTCTCTTCCTGTGAGTCATCAATGATCTGCTTTCCATAACAAACTGTCCTGTCCACTCATACGCTGCCGACTCCACTCTGCATTATTCAACTTCTTTCAATAGAAGGACCTAAATTGCGCCCTTTCAAAGATTCACGAGATCTGGGGGGGTATCATTCCTGTGAACCCTACTACTAGCCTACTTATTATAATGATACTAATAACAATACTACTACTACTACTACTACTAAAACTTTTACTAATAATAATAATAATAATAATAACAAGACATGTTGCAACTACTTATGTTATGTAATCAATTAAAATTACGATTACTTCATATTTTCACGATTACGATTACGATTACAATAAAATCAATTACGATTACGATTACATGATGTATTAATCGTGATTACAGGATGGACTGAAAGGTGAACTTGCAAATTTCATACACATGTACCATACTAAATATTAAATTGGTTGAATTACTACAGATATTTAGATTACATACTTGCTGTGCAAGAAACTATTAACTAAAACTTTGCTAATGTAATAGCAAAAGTAATCACAATTACGATTACATTATTAATGTATTCAATAACGATTACTTAGCAAAAAAAAAAGAGGGTAATCGATTACAATTACGATTACTTGAAAACTGTAATCGATTGTAACTGATTACAATTACAGATTACAATTACCCCATGTCTAATAATACCTAATAATAATAATAATAATAAAAGAAATAATAAACATACAAAGTAAATAAAAGATATTGCGAACATTATCGTAGTTGTATTTGTAAAAAAATAAAAAATAAAATAAAAATGCTAAGCGGCGACAGATGGATATGGTGAATTCAAATTTTGCTTTCTTCCTTTAGCATGTAACTCTAACAGATCTAACCTTTAATTGCAATGCTGGCAAATATTATGTGAATATTAAACATTAAATATATATATATATATATATATATATATATATATATATATATATATATATATATATATATATATATATATATATATACTAACTCGATTTACGTGAGTTTGGTTTAGCGTTTTTAAATAGTGAGTCCAAAATCAAATAAATGTTTCATTTACACGTTTTTCACTTATACGCGATATTTTATGGAGTGGCCACCAGATGTTTCACGCAACTCGACTCACACGGCAGGCCACACAGCTGAGCTCAGTTCTTTGGCGCCACTTGAACAACAATACAGTACCCACGCTGCCACGCTACTCAACAATAGTGGTGGGCACTGGGCAGGTACCGGTACTAGCAATACCAGCTATATGCAGTACAGGCACCAGACTGCTCGGTGCGGTACCAATACTGTGATCGCTCATGGAGTCCCTCATTTCTTCCTCACACAGTGAGGCTGAGACTGAAGTGCCTAAGTGGATATCTCAGTGAATTGGATAGTCTCTCTCTCTCTCTCTCTCTCTCTCTCTCTCTCTCTCTCTCTCTCTCTCTCTCTCTCTCTCCACTGAATGAAGTGATTATTTATTTTCGATAGAAACCTACCTTTTATTTGATTTACATTGTTTTTGATTAACAACCTCTTCAAGGACACAATACTCACGTAAATCGAGTTACCTGTATATATATATATATATATATATATATATATATATATATATATATATATATATATATATATATATATATATATATATATATATATATATATATATATATATATATATATATATATATATATATATATATATATATATATATATATATATATATATATATATATATATATATACCTCAAACTATTACAGGTGTCTGTAATGTGTCTGTAATGTAAACCATTTGGTTTAAACTGCCAACCCTGGTATTTAGAGAGAGAGAGAGAGAGAGAGAAATTCAAAGTGGACAATGAAGTTTCATTATCACCAATAATAAATATATTAGGTGACTAATATAGTTATACTCTTCAAGATTCTTACTTAGTTTGATTTACAAGTGACATGCAAAAGTCATTTGTAACATGGTATAATTTTTCATGCAAATTTAATTTTTATTGGTTTAGTTAAGTCACTATAGTATACTATATTTAGAATTATACAGTTATAATCAGTCGTTGCAATACATTTATTTCTTATGTCCTTGTGTATACGTGGTGCTGTAGTATTTGTGTATATATCAGGGTTGGCAAAAAACAATGTTTAAAAAAAAAATATATATATTTTTGGTTTAAACCAGGTTTTCTTTTTTTAAACTTTAAACCGTTTTTTTTTTTAAACCACTTTTTTTTTCAGTATATGTTTATTCCAGTAATTCTATCCGTATATACATATATGAGTTTGAAAAGGAATTATAGATAGATTTAGAGATGGATTTAGCAAAATGTTCATTTGATCTTCATACAATCTGTAAAAGAGGCAAAATGCAGCTTCTCTAACATGCTTTTTAATTGCAATGTTAAAGAGTAGTAAAACATGAAAGACCTCTTCTAATTTTCCAGTTGCATACTACAAAAACAGTTGTAGAGAGAGAGAGAGGCACTTTCCTGTTTTTTAAACAATTTTCTGCTGTTTAGTGAAGTGGCAAATATATATATATATATATATATATATAGATATATATATATATATATATATATATATATATATATATATAAATATATTTTCAATTACTCTGAGTTACAGCATTTGACTAGAGATTTGAGTTTACCAACTGACGTTTTCATCCTGGTTAGTAAAATGACTGTGCATAATAAAAATAATAAAACCACACATAATTAAAACCACAATACCTGATGAAACTAAAAAAGATTCACAAAAACACCGGTTTTATTGATGTTTTTGGTTTAAACCAGAATGTCAAACTCATGGCCCAGGATAGTCATAAATGGCCCACAGTATCACAACTTCAATCTTGTCAATGTATTTTCTACCCTTGATGGCCCCCATGACGGCACTTCAGGTATGAATTGGCCCTCAAGGGTTTTGAGTTTGACACCCAGGTTTAAACCGCCACCCCTGCTGTACATAATTAAAATCTTACATATAGTTAAAACCACAATACTGATGAAACTAACAAAGATACACACAAAAGAAAAAAAATGGTTTTATTAGTTGGTTTAAACATATATATATATATATATATATATATATATATATATATATATATATATATATATGTGTGTGTGTGTGTGTGTGTGTGTGTGTGTGTAAGCAAGTGTGGCTTGTGGTAAAGGTGAAGGGGGGAGTGGGTGAGTGGGGGCTGGGGCTAGCATATTATATAATCGGCATATGATCAGCGTATGGGCGGCATATGATCGGCATATGGGAGGCAAAGCGGCATATGGGAGGCAAGGCGGCATATGGGAGGCATATGATCGGCATACTACGTCGGGCCTCTGTTATGACGATGAGCAAAAATGACATCGGGCAGACGGCGTTTTGCACCGTCGGGCTGCCGCAACGTACAACACATGACGGCCCGCTAGAGGCCCAACGTACGTACTTGTGTTTGCTGGGTCTAACGCCTAACCTCGAGTTTCAGACACGCCCGCACAGCTTGTGAAGGCATGGGCGTGGGAGGTTTACGAGATCTGTCTGCCATGTGCCGAACCAACCACACCGAACCACCTGTTAAACGTAATTTCCGCTTCCCTGACATCATTACCCTCCTGGGCACCTGAACGAAGGCCTATAGAATTCACGATATAATGGACGCGTCATGGAAACGATCATTTACATGGATAATACCTGATTAAAGATGACGTCGGCAGCGCCACCGCGGATTGCAATGTTGAGGTAATGGAGAGGCTGTATGGATGCGCGCGCAACCCAGGGCTGCCATCCTCGCAGCAGAGAATTATCGTGCAGTGTACTCAAAATTATCGTATTTACACCCAAATTGTCGTACACCCGGGAGAAATTTAAGGGAATATATATATATATATATATATATATATATATATATATATATATATATATATATATATATATATATATATATATATATATATATATATATATATGGTAAGGATTCGTACGTATTAGGTCCGTGCCAGTATCTCATAATCTACTTGATGAAACATCAGTATCTCTTCATATATCTTTTCTACAAACCTTCAACAGTCATGGAAACGCTTTGAAAATCCAATTCAAGGATTTTTTTTACTCTCGAAAATAGGGGATAATGTTTACGAAAGCGCGTCACCTCCTCTGGCGACAGCCGCGGCGACGCTGCAGCCGCCGCAGCCGTAAAATAGCTCGCAGAGGGTTTAGGGTCAGGGAGCATATAAATAGCCTCTTCCAACTTTACGTAACCCGTTACTGGGTCGTGATTGAGTCCCTTGATAGATAGAGTCCCGACAGCCTAAGATTTGGACGCCATAGTGTTTGAAAGGTAGCGTCACTCTCATAGAATGTGAAGAACCAAATTTTGAAATTAGCTTTTTTATTAGGACCTCTCGGATGTTTTTTATGTTATAAACTACTTCAATAAAATAAAATAAGATGTGGATTTTTTGTTATATACCCTATGAAGCAATTGTCGATGAATAAAAAATATAAATAGAAATGTTCACGGCATCTCATCCTGGACGATGATTGGCTGGCGTCCCGATAAGCTCCGCCCCTTCCTCGAGCCTAATTAAGCCCCGCCCCATCCTCGTTGTCTGCCCAAACCGACGACTTCACACACCTCACTCCCACCCTGTTTCCTGACCCCAACATTCATTTTTACGAAAAACTGAGACCACCATCATCTTCCTGAGAAAATTCTGCATCACACTAGCATAAATTTGTAACAATAATGTAAAATTACACATACGAAAATCAGAGTTAAGTGATCTATGGAGTAAACATGTTCTTGCACTTATTTCCCTTCAACTCCTTAGTACTCAGCTGGTTTTCGTCACATCACTTTTATAAGCCCAGATCCTGAATCTGCATGCTTTTCTGCTTCTGATGGTGTGTGGTACGTCCCGAGGTAAAAATATGCATAGGGTCAAAATCGCCTCCGAACATAAGCCGCGCCGTGACGGCTTTCATTCGCTTCGGCATTTATTTACTCAAGTCAGACTCGCCGCTCACACACGGATGGGGCGTGAAGAAAAACGTCAAACGTCTAATAACCACATAAAAGATAAATTACTACCACCAAGAACTACACACCTGCAAAAATAACACAGCTGCAACTTGGAACACATTAAAAACTATTATTCCTTGTAAAACACAGAGCACGACCCACCCGCCCCTTGAGAACATAAGTGAAAAAGCTGAAGATTTTAATAACTTCTTTGCGAACGTCGGCCTAACCACATACGAATCAACTAAAAAATCATTAAAAGTCGAAAACCGTAATCACCTTAACGAAGCTCCTAACATCCCGATCGTGCCCTCTACCCCCCACTGATCTCGCGCTTTTCAGACCTCAGCCAGTAGACCAGAACACAATCATCTTAACTGTGAAACAGCTTCAAAATACTAAATCGTTTGGTTGTGATAACATTTCCCTAAGGTTTATCAAAGACTCATTTATCGCTATCATCTTCTACCTCACAACCATCATAAATACCTCAATCGTCACAGGCATTTTTCCTGCCTCCTGGAAAAACGCTGTTGTCACCACACTATATAAAAACGGAAACCCAGACGAAATAGGAAATTATCGTCCCATCTCTCTACTTCCAATTTTTTCAAAAATATTAGAAAAGGTAGTTGCCAATCAATTAATGTCATTCCTGAAACGTAACAAACTTCTCTCTCCGACCCAACACGGCTTTAGACCTAAACTCTCTACAGAGACAGCGCTGCAAGTCATTACCAATAAAATTTATGATAATATAGATAACAAACAAATATCACTTTTAACACTCTGCGACCTTTCTAAAGCCTTCGACAGTGTCAGCCACACCATCTTACTCCGAAAACTTCAACAGATTAATGTTGACACCTACTGGTTTGACAATTACCTCGATGACAGGTCACAGTCAGTCCGCATTAAAGACATCGTCTCATCCAAGAAATCAGTAGCCTTTGGAGTCCCCCAAGGTTCAATACTAGGCCCAACATTATTCAATGTCCATGTAAATGACATATCTACCTATATCAATAACTACCTTCTAGTACAATACGCCGACGACACACAGTTCCTCCACAGCGGTAATATCAACGAACACGCCAACTCCTGGCACACATACCTAATAACACCACCATCAGATGTGCCGATGGCGTTATACAACCCCTCTTCCATGTTAAAAACCTTGGCTTACATCTGGATTCACACATGACCTTCGACAGACACATAAATGAAATGACTAGGAAAACAATGGGACCTTAATTTTCATTAACAGACACAAAATCTTTTCAACAAAGAAACACGCATAATGGTTATACAGACTTTGGTATTAAGCATCATAAAATACGGCATCACACTATGGGGGACAACAAACTCAACTTTAATAAACAAAGTGCAAAAACTACAAAACTTCGCGATAAAAGTGGCAGATGGGAAAGCCAGGAAATACGATCATGTCACTCCATTATTTAAAGATTTACAATGGCTCAAAATCAAAGACCTAATCACCTTTAATCTCATAACAAAAGTGTTTAAGCAGAAAATAAAAGATTACCCAGACCACATCCTCTCTCTCCCAACTGTTAACTATATGACAGACTCAACAACAAGACAACAAAACAATCTGTACGTCCCGAGAACCAACACCGACACAGGTGCAAGAGCCTTTCATGTATTAGCTCCTAAATTATGGAACCAACTACCGAATGAAATAAAAGACTCATAATCTGACCACATTAAAATCAAATCTTAAAAAGAAGCTGTTGACCTCTGCATGAATGTATTGTCTGCTCCACTGCCTTATGTATATTCTATCATGTATATTTAGATGTATAATCCACCATGTATATTTATATGTATAATCTACCATGTCTATTTAGATGTTTAGAATAACCACTTTTTAGTGGAAAATAAAGTTTATTCTCTCTCTCTCTCTCTCTCTCTCTCTCTCTCTCTCTCTCTCTCTCTCTCTCTCTCTCTCTCTCTCTCTCTCTCTCTCTCTCTCTCTCTCTCTCTCTCTCTCTCTCTCTCTCTCTCTCTCTCTCTCTCTCTCTCTCTCTCTCTCTCTCGTCTTAAACATTGTGTTCATGTCCAAAACAATGAAGCTATATTAACTTTGGTTTTCACCTGCAGATGCAAAGCATTCAACACCTACCATCTCCTCATGTACATGTATGAATGAGATATTCGACAACTATATGAGGGGGCGGCTGCTTGACATGGCCCTGGGAAGGAAACGCCACCAAACCTTCCTACTGTCACCTAAGGATGCATTCTCCATTCATAGAGATGGGGAACGCTAGCTAGTGTCTAGTGCATCCCATGATGGCATAACATATGCCGTCGATCTTGGCATCGGACATGACCGGCGGAATATGCAAACACCAAGTGGCTTGCGCCGAGAGGAACCTCGTCAAACTCCCTCAAGTCTTCCTCGACTCAGCGGAGCGACGGCATGCATAGCCGTAGGGGAAAAGGCACCACCCCTGGAGTTCTTCGCTGAGTTTGGCAAAGAAACCCCATTGCCGTCAGTGAGCACGGTGCCAATCCCTGACACCGGCGTTACCAAGGAGGCAGATGGAAAATCAAAAATATTTGATAACGCAGGCAGCGCGTACTGTGATGGGGAATCCTTGGAGGGCACGGACGTCGAGAGCTTAATAGGCGAGCTTCGTAACTGCATAGAAAAGTATGCAAAAACGGAAACTCCGTCTGTGCTCGGCTCCTTTAAAAAACAAGTAAGAGCAGTCCGCTCATCAAATGCCCTAAATAGTTTATTTCGGGGCATGGGGATGGCTTTCAAAGCAGCAGGCAGGGGCAAAATCCCATGCTAGCCAACTTCTGTGTCACGCCGCAAAATGGGAATGCCCTGAGGTGCATCTCCCCTAGCGAGGAGGAGAAAACGGGTTGGCAGCATTCCAGAAGGCGCCCCAAAATGAAAAAGAAGCCTGGCAGCGAATGTTCTGCTCAATCAGGCAAACTCAAAAAAACACTAACGCATGACCCCATAATAATAAGAACATAAGAACGTAATGAATGTAATGTATTTTTCAAGTAAAACTTAAACTGTTTTTGAAAATGTCTTATTTTCGAGAGAGAGAGAGACAGGCTGACAGGCAGAGGCTCGTGCATGACACACACACACACACACACACACAGAGAGAGAGAGAGAGAGAGAGAGAGAGAGAGAGAGGCAGGCAGACTGCCAGACACACACACACACACACACACACACAGAGAGAGAGTGTGTGTGACACTGACAGGCAGGCAGGCTCGTGTGCATGACACACACACACACACACACACACAGAGAGAGAGAGTGTGTGACACTGACAGGCAGGCAGAGGCTCGTGTGCATGACACACACACACACAGATACACACACAGAGATAGAGATACATACAGAGAGAGAGAGAGAGAGAGTGTGACACACACACACACACACACACACACACACACAGAGAGAGAGAGAGAGAGGCTCGTGACACACACACACACACACACACACACACACACAGAGAGAGAGAGAGAGAGAGAGAGAGAGAGAGAGAGTGTGTGTGTGTGTGTGATGACAGACAGACAGACAGACACACACACACACAGAGAGAGAGTGACACTGACAGGCAGAGAGGCTCACACACACACACACACACACACACACACACACACACAGAGAGAGAGAGAGAGAGAGAGAGAGGTGACACTGACAGGCAGGGCAGAGGCACAGAGGAGGGGCGGAGCTTGAGGCCAGCCGGCGAATCAGAGAGGAGCGCGGCGCGGGGCTGAAAACGTGTGCGACATCTCGTGAATATCCGACCCGGACCACCCCTCTGCATCCACAGTCAGATGGAATGGTGGAGAAGTTTAATTGGACGTTGGGCCAGGAATTGGCCAAGCAGTGCAACAATGACCAGTCTTCATGGGATCAGAAGCTGCCTGCGCTCCTCATGGCCTACAGGTCTACCGCCCACAAGACCACGGGGTATTCACCGGCAAAGCTGATGTTTGGAGGTGAGGTGCGATTGCCGGTGGACCTACTGACAGGAAGGCCTCCTGGGGAAGGCCTTCCAAGGGACGCCTCCAGTTTTGCCTGTCAGCTAGAGGAACGGTTGGAAGAGGTGCACCATCAAGTCCGTGGTGCCTTGAAGTTCTTCGGGGAGGCCATGAAGCGCGGTTACAATATGAGGGCAAGCCACGTTGACTTCAAGGAAGGAGACCAAGTCTGGCTTTACAACCCGCAGAGGAAGAAAGGACAGTCTCCGAAGTTACAGAGCCCCTGGGAAGGCCCTTATACTGTGCTAGAACGCCTCTCCGACGTGACTTACCGAATCCGGAGAACGGAAAGGACCAAGCCGAAAGTTGTCCACGTCAACCGGCTATGGAGGTACTACGGTCCGTGAATTACACCTGGAACAACTACAGACACCCAGCAGCCGACGAAAACGCCAGGGAAGTCCAGGACCTAGAGGAGGTCGACGACGACATAGGCCTTCTAGACCTTTCAGCCGAGGAGATAACCTCCGGCTTCGGCAGATGTTCCAGGGGCACCCCAAGAAGCGGACGACGACGAGACCACCAGGAGACAGACGCGCAGGAGGCAGAGGCCAGAAGACAGAGACAACGCAGGCGTCCACGGCGATACAACGATTATTATGTTTTTGATTAATTTTCTCATGTTTGTATATAGTTAAGTGTGTGATCGGGACGATCACAATTAAGAGGGGGGGGATAGTGTTGTGCTGGAAGCTTCCCCCGGGGTCTATGGGTCTCTGGAAGACTCCGGGAGGAGCGAGCAGGGGGACGGGGACCAACGCTCCGCCCGCGCCCCGCGGGGCCCGCGGCCAGGCGCCAGGCGGGAAGTGTTGCCAACTCGCACATTTTTTGCTACATGTTCATTCTTGTATGATCGAATATATACTGTAACGTTCTAGACTGTACTGTTCGGTATATATATATATATATATATATATATATATATATATATATATATATATATATATATATATATATATATATATATATATATATATATATATATAGGAGAAGAGGGCGAGAAGAGTCAGTCCCAGTCATAGTAAGCTAGTGGTCAGTGAAGAGTCAGAGTGAACTGAACTACTAAGGAAGAATATTAAACTACAGAAGCTGTGCAAGGTGTTTACATCTCCTCCGACAGGAGTCTCCTGACGACGACACGGAACCTAAGTAACACTTCCGGCATAACAGTATGAGAAAACAATTAGAAGACTTTGAATGACATGAACTCACTTCACCTGCTGACAGTAAACGTCCTGCTGAATTTCAGTTTGACTGACTGAATGTTTATTGCTGCAAAATGCACAATAAAGGAGAAGGGAGGACTTTATTACATGTCAGTGATGTCACCATTATTCACTTGTTATGCCTTCTTGGTCAAACTCGTATTATTCTAGATAGTCTCGATCATGTGTATGTATAATTGTATATGCATAGGGCATACATATAACGAAATCAACCATATTATGTAATAAATAAATGTGAAGCCTGCTAAATAAGTGTGAATAATGAACAAATGTAATGAATATATACAGGTGAAGACTCTCTTGCTGACATCTGCTAAATAATAGAACTTTATTACTTGTCACCATTATTAAATAGATTTGCATCTATTATCCCTAGGAAATATTAGGCTATCAACAGATTTGAGCGGTGTATTACAGCGAGACACCACATTTTTTCATCATATTGTTACGCGGAGACAGGCTGAGCCCGCACCCGAATGGTGGTTCACGGGGACGAACCGCCATGCTTCACTCTCCTCAGCGACCCGCCACGTAGGCCTCAGCGAACCAGGGCCAAGCTGACGTCTCCACCGCCTGGCTGCCTCAGAGTCAGTCCACCCAGCGCCTCTGAGCTGACCACACCGCGTAAACTGACCTCTTCATGCACGGCTCTGCGGTTCCCGGCCCAATTGAATTACGCTAAGCGCCCTGAAGAACGCAAGAACGCCGGCACAGAGAGCCCTGCCAGCGGGTGGAGGACGGTACTCGGCGCAACTAACGGAGCTGCAAAGCGTGGATGAGGCGGGGACTCGAGGAGTATGTCTGGACGTGTCGCCTATTGTGGGGAATCCAATAAACCACCTACCAGCAAACGTATTTCCCTCGGCCCTTCCCGTTCTATTCAAGGCCCCGATCCCTTAGTTGTGACGAAAGCAGTCCCCAAGGGGCGCCACCCCCCTACTCCTTTTCGTTACACTGGTGTCAGGTGTGGGATTCGTGGCCTTTGGAGAGACAGCGAGGCTGTGGGAAAGGCTACCTTGACTACGCAGTGAAGAACTTGGCAAGATGACTACCCCGGCAGCAGCGGGAGGCACGCCGACGCTAGTGGACTTGGTGGAGGTGTTTAACCAGCAGTTCCAAGGTAATGCTCGGCAGTTAGAGGCTCAAACGAGACAAGCTCTCCGAGGGCCAACAGGTTCAGGCCCAAGCCATTAGTGAGTTTAAGGACGCGTTTCTAAGTGACTTAGGCGACCACAGGGAGGAGGCCAGATCGACAGTTCGCCGAGGACAGCTGTCGGAAAGTGAAGAGCTAAGTGATGAAGGAGGTGGTTAAGATAGAAAAGGACCTCCAAAATCAGGTGATGAGCCAGCTAGACACTGTGGTTGCGGGATTCAGTGGTGCTGTAGCCAAATTGGAGGAACGGATAGACGGTGGGCAGAAGGCGGAGGCGCCTGACAGCAGAGGCAAGGCAAAACCCGAGGGAAGTGACTCTCCTGATGCTGACGACCGTGACGACGGAGAGGCAGACAGGCGGACGCCACGCTATCAAGGAGAGGTTAGCGGGACGATTAGTCGCAGGGACGCCCCGGGATGTGCCCTAGATCCGTCCCGTACCCATCCCGCCACTCTTCCACGCTCTCCTCCCATATCTCCCTCCGTGGTTCCCCGCCGAGAGAATGCATGTCGACGCAAGTCCCAGGATTTCGACGGGCTAGTATCTCTGGAGACTTACCTCGCTCAGTTCGAGCTACTGTCAGAGGTTCAAGGCACGAGCCCATGGGAGAAAGCTGTGCAGCTCGCTTCGAGCCTGAAGGGTCCCGCTGTGGAGGTCCTCAGCCAACTTACAACTGCTCAGCGCTCATTCTACTCCAGCATTGCGGCGGTACTAAAGCGACGGTACGCCACCAACACCAAGCGGACTAGGTGTTCCAGGCAAGGGTCTGGGCCAGGGTTCGTGTCCGGGACGAGACGCTGCAGCAGCTAGCCCAGGACTTGGAGAACCTGGCCAGAAAGGCCTATCCGGCGGCCACAGAGGAGTCCCTCGCAATCTTGTTGCGAGACCAGTTTAATGGACGCACTGAACGACCAACAGCTGCAGGTATACGTGAAACAAGCTCACGTCGGTGACCTTCAGGAAGCTTAAGCTCGGGCCCTGGAGTTTGAGTCATTCGTCCAGTCAAGCACCGTGAAGCCCAGGGTCAACCAAGCGAGGAAGGAGTTCCGAGCTCAGAGGGGACATGTGAGGTCTCGAGGAGGGGACCGTCACGCGAATTAAGCTTCCCCGGAGAGTGCTGGGATTGTCGTCGTACGGGGCACAAGTGGGGGAACTGCCCCACTGCCAACCGTTCGTTGTCTGGTGAACGACAGAGGACTGGTGAGTACCAGGGTTGCTGTAGGGAGTGCGGGCAGACGGAACGCCCTGCCAACTCTAGCTCACGGGCTGGACAAAGGGGTGATTCAGCGTCGTCGGAAAATGGAGGATGGTTGGGCGGCAGGGGCCGGCGCCAGCCATCCCCATCCAGGCCCCACTCTCTCTTAAGATGCCGTACCACTGCCTCCCACAGCGTGCAGGTCGAGGGAACCGTGAACAGGGTACCCTGTCGGCTCACGGTAGACACCGGGGCGGAGCGAACGTTCGTCCGGCGGCACCAAATCTAGCTCCTGTGGCGGTACAGCGCCTGTGTGGCGTTACCGGCCACTGTGCCGAGCTGCGAGGACCGGTGGAGGCCCAGATCACCATCGGAGAATAGGTGGAGCGGCTGCCCGTGTACGTGGCGGATATTGAGGACTCCTGTCTTCTGGGCCTGGACTACCTCAAAAGGAGCCGGGCACGGGTCGACTTCGGAGACATGACCATGCGGATCAGGAACGTCGTGGTGCCCCTGCTCGAGTCGAGTAGCCCCGCCCAGGTGATAGCGGCCAGAGCAGTAAGCGTCCCCCCCAAGGTCGAAGACGCGCGTAAGATGCAGACTGACCCGGAGGATGGCGAGCGGGGAAGGCCTAGTGGAGCCGCCGCCCGCCGAACAGCTGCAGGGCGGTCTGTTAGTCGACAGAACCTTTGTTTAGTGGGATAAGGACGGGGTTACGGTGTTGGTGGCTAACCCTTCAGATAGTGAGCATCATATCCAGGCAGGAACAGCACTGGGAACGTGTGAGGAGGTGGAACGGGCGCGGGAGACTGCGGACGATAGGTCAGTGGCGAGGGCTGCTAGCGGTGGCGTGCTCGAGCACCTCCAGGAGCTGCTGGGGAGGAGCTCTGAATGTCTGGGTCAGAGGCAAGCAAACCAGGTGAGGAAACTGCTCATCTCTTATGCTGACGTATTCTCGACAGGATACAGAGACTTCCCAGCCAGCAAAAAATGTGGGCCCTATGTGGGCAACATATGGGAAAATGTGGGCAATAATATGGGTTACCAGGTGGGCAATCTTGGTGGGCCTCGGATAGGCAAATATGGGCCCCACATTTGCCCACACGGACCCCAGATGGGGGATGCAACAGGATATCTGTGTGGGGCCCAAGTGGGCAGAGTGGGCCCCATGTGGTAACCATATGGGCATGCATGGGCAACATTCCCATAGATGCACAGGATGATAGTTCCTGCTGCCCACAGATCCATTGTTGGAGCTCAAATGACATCCCTATGTACATCAGTTTATTGCCTTTTGTTGTAAGTAATTTCTTGGTTTCAAATCCTTGAAAGTCACCTTTCAAGGATTTGAAACCAAGAAATTACTTTCAACAAAAGGCAATAACAAATACAATATCCATGCTTATCAACCCGAGGCAAATTTATCAGGCAGATGTGCCAACAACACAAAATACACTCCATGAGAGCACATTAAGAAAGCCCGGTCTTGGCAATGACCTTTCTCAGGGGCTCTGGGCTGTTCGGCCAGGCAGCCTAGGAATCACCAACAACAACCCGAGGCAAAAAATATGTACACGTACTTAAAACTAAATCCTGGTTTATTGCTTTTTGAAAACTACAAAAACACAAGTTATTTTTCATCCTACTGAAAACAATGCACTGGTTCCATAGGCCATGAATAGCCAGCCAACCAACTAATTCTGAACATGGGTTTGCTGGAAAATAGTAAATGAAATTACTCAATACAATAAAATCAACACATATGAATAACAGCAGAATATGATTTGTACCTGTCTACTACGTTTGTGCAGATACATAAATTGCTTCTCCAAAGAGCACAAAAGCCCATCTGTCTCAGGGTCATGCCACTCAAATGTGGTTAATACAAAAACATAACAGGGGTAGGTTTGTGTGCAAGTGCTATATAAAACAGCCCATACTGCACAACTAAAACAACTTCAAATAATGTCCTCATGAAGAAATACTCTGATTATTGCCATTTGGATTACCAGCAGTCACTATATACACTCGATCCTCGGTTTAACGGATAAATGAACCAACAGACAAAATCTGGAGCGCAAAAATCAGTCCAAATCTTCTACATTTGATTCAGTTATGTACCCTCTAATGATACCCAAAATAATAGTCAACAAAGCAAGCCTCCTCCTACCGTGCCTAACAGTATATAGCTAGGAAGTATTATAGCAAGAGGCAGAAATTTTGATAAAAATTCTCTCACTAGTCTCAGTCCAATTGCAGACAACAAATAAATAGGGCAAGGTCAGGCCTATAACTATCAACACATGTACAGTAGGCCTACTACATGTACTACATAATAGTACCTACAACATAAAATACCCACCAAAGCAAGGGAAAATTCGGCACAATTAATTAATAGCTGGCACCTAAATTAAAATTATTGTTGCACATCCACCTTTTCTCCTCACCCGTACGTCAGATGGCCACCACCGGGGTGTCAACAGCAACAATCCACTACACACGCAAAAACACTAGTTGCAAGTGCATACTCACACCAGCATACAATTTACATGCACTCATTGCACAGAGTGCACCCTCGCTCTCACACCATTCCAGCCAGAGTTAAATTAGGTTAGATTATGTTAGGTTAGGTTGGTTTTAGTTAGGTTAGTTTTAGTTAGGTTAGGTTTAGTTACATTAGCAGGAATGGGTGTGAGCACGAGGGTGCACTCTGCGCAATGAGTGCCCAATTTACGTAGGTATACCATCCAAACCTGCACTCACACACAAGGAATAACCACTCACACGTACTCACACACCTATATAGATATGTATCGATCTAGAAAAAGACGTACACACTGAGACACATATGTTTCGGCCCAAACAGGTTTTCTCCTGACGAAGGTGGAAAGAAAAAAGTTAAATTCACACCGTTACACAAGTAATACGAGCAACATACGTACCGTACTGTACTACAACACACGAAACACATCCACACACATCATACTGTTAGTATTAGATGAGAAAGGTTCTGGTGAATTTTAGGATCTTGAAGGCCAGGCCAGGGTCTTGGTTACCACTCAGGAGGTCAGATACTGTGGGTCTGTGGATGTGGAGTGAGGCCAGTGAGGGGAGGAGTTTCCCTGGTTCTGGTGTTTTTCCCTCCAATGCGATGGAAAAAAAATTGCCATATTTATAATCAGCACATCGAAATCTATCAGAAAAAAGTATTTTCAACCCCAAAATCCTATTCTGACCTCTGCGATAATAATACCGAAAAATACATACGAACAATACACAGCATACACAATACATTCTCTAAACCTGGCACACCACTTTCTCTCCAAAGTACTCCTTCACTGCCACTATCATCTTTTCAGTCGTCTCCCCACATAGTCCCAGCAGCAACACCATCCATTCTCTACCTGCTCTTTCCACCATTTCATTCTCACTAATACATCCCAGTTCTAACAGAGCTACTCTCATCATCTCCCTTCTCTCTATCATACTTCTCACATTCCAGTACCACGTGTTCAACAGTTTCATCCTCTCGTCACACAGGTACACAAGGTTCCAAGTTTCGAGTTGGTCTTGACTAATCTTTTATCCTTTTACAATAGAGTATACGAGGCAGCTGACAATGATGAGAGCTATGATGTAGTTTATCTTGATTTTAGTAAGGCCTTCAATAAGGTACCTCACCAGAGATTGTTGAATAAAGTCAGGGCTCGTGGGATAAGAGGGAAGGTATTTGATTGGATTAAGGCGTGGATTAGCGACAGGAAACAGAGGGTTACCATTAACGGAAAAAAATCCGAATGGGGTAATGTTACCAGTGGGGTTCCTCAAGGTTCAGTTTTAGGCCCGCTTTTATTCATTATCTACATCAATGACATAGACAATGGGATAACTAGTGACATAGGTAAATTTGCAGATGACACCAAAATAGGACGCACTATTAGGACAGGGGAGGATGCTAGAGCACTGCAGGAGGATCTCAACAAACTGTCAGCTTGGTCAGAAAAATGGCAGATGAATTTTAACATCACCAAGTGCAGCGTACTTAGTGTAGGAACACGCAACCCATTACACGGGTATAGTTTGGACTCCACGGCGATAGGCAGATCAGAGTGTGAAAGGGATTTGGGAGTGTTAGTGAACTCTGCCCTAAAACTAAGGAAGCAATGTATTATTGCAAGGAATAGGGCTAACAGGGTATTAGGATTTATTAACAGGACGGTAACCAACAGGAGTGCAGAGGTCATCCTCAGACTCTATTTAGCGTTAGTTAGGCCACACTTAGATTATGCTGTCCAGTTTTGGTGCCCACACTACAGAATGGACATCAACACTAGAATCAGTTCAGAGAAGGATGACCAAGATGATTCAGGGGCTGAGGAACCTCCCATATCAAAATAGGCTGAAACATCTAAACTTACATTCACTAGAAAGACGAAGAGTGCCGGGAGATCTGATAGAAGTATTCAAATGGGTCAAGGGTAACAACAAAGGCGATATAAATATAGTACTGAGAATTAGCCAGCAGGATAGAACACGCAGTAATGGATTTAAAATAGAAAAGTATAGATTTAGGAGAGATTTAGGCAAGCATTGGTTTAGTAATAGGGTGGTGGGGAATGGAATAGACTCAGCAATCACATAGTTAGTGCAGGGACGATAGCTTGTTTTAAGAGTAGACTGGATAGCTACATGGACGAGGATGACAGGTGGCAGTGAGGTGTGGGTGCAGTAAGGAGACAGGGTACTGGAGCGTACGCCCGTACCGAAGGTAAACGAGGATCAAGCCTCTTCCTGTAACCCCTGAAACTACACCTCACCCATCGTGAGTAGTCGGGGGGATTCTGGAGCTGCCCTGTGTAGGCCACCCGGCCTCTTGCAGTTTCACTATGTTCTTATGTTCTTATGTTCTTATGATACCAACACAGGAAACCAAAGCTCACCCCTCACACGCCACTCCACTCCACCTGGTGGTCACACCACTCTCACACGCCACAGGTGCTTACAGGCATCTTCAAGAGTAAGTAGGCTTACTCAGCAAAACAGGTCAAAAGAGTCGCAAAATCGTCGTTAAATCAGGTGAATCAGGTCCGTCCTTTTTCCCTCTCCGCTCCATTTTGAATATTATTGATCTTGATCTTGATGTTACAGGTGACTCAAGATTCCTCTTGAGTCAGGCCTTTGAAAAGGCAGCTCCCTTAAAAGACAAAACAAAAACATATGAACAATACACAAAATACACACTACTCTCTACACCTGGAACACCACAGTCATCGTCTGTCATCTCCTCACTCTTTATTGTTTGCGCCTTTTCCTCGGCCGGACTAAACAGCTTTGCAACAAAATAATGTGCTATCCAGATTATTAATGAAGTTTTATTTCAGGTTTTCAGGCTTCGAAACTATAATGACCTTTAAAAGTAGAGAAAATTCACAAAATACTTTTTAGAACACTCCTGGCAGCTGATCCAAGGTGGCCCACATTGCCCATATTGGTCCCACATCAGACCCATGCTTATAAACATTGCCCACATATTGCCCACAAAGGGCCCACATGGGTACATGGGCCCAACTCCGCCCACTCACAAACCCATATGGGGCCCACATTTTTTGCTGGCTGGGTTGGGACGGTCCGACCTGGCCAAGCATCACATCGACACCGGTAACAGTCGACCGATCAAGCACCCCCCGCGGAGAATCGCCCCTGCCCGTCGCGCAGAGATGGAGAAGGCGGTAGTTGAACTCATCGAACAGGGAGTAGTGGAACGTTCCAGCAGCCCGTGGTCGTCGGCGGTAGTCCTGGTGAGGAAGAAGGACGGTACGACAAGATACCGTGCACTTAACGACGTTACGGTCAAGGACTCCTACCTCCTGCCTCGGACTAACGACACCCTGGACGCCCTAGTCGGAGCCAGGTGGTTCTCTACCCTGGACCTGAAGTCAGGATACCACCAGATAGAGGTAGCCGAGGAAGACAAGGCTAAGATGGCGTTCTCCACCGGGCAGGGCCTGTGACAGTTTAAGGTGATGCCATTCGGCTTGTGCAACGCCCCTGCAACCTTCGAGGGACTGATGGAAAGGGTGCTAGATGGGCTCCAGTGGAAGACCGCCCTAGTCTATTTGGACGACGTGATTGTGTACGGGACCACGTTCGAGGAAGAGTTGGAGCGGTTGGAAGCAGTGTTCCTGCGGTTCTGGGCGGCTAACCTGAAGCTCAGCCCCAAGAAGTGCCTGCTTTTCCAGCGGGAAGTACCGTTTTTGAGGCACATTGTCGGCCAGGATGGAGTCAGGCCAGACCCTCAGAAGGTAGCAGCTGTGAGGGAGTTGCCGGTGCCAAGGACAGTGAAGGAAGTACAGAGCTTTATAAGACTCTGCACCTACTACAGGCGCTTTGTGCAGGGCTTCGCTACCATTTCCACTCCCCTGCACCAGCTAACGCGAGAAGGGGCGGTGTTCCGCTGGGACCCGGAGTGTCAAACAGCCTTCGAACGACTAAAGGAGGCCCTGACAGGCGCCCCTGTGCTGCCATACCCAGATCCTCGCCTCCCTTACCTGTTGGACTGCGATGCTAGCGCCGAGGGGATTGGTGCTGTGCTCTCCCAGGAGAAGGACGGACAAAAGCAGGTGGTGGCGTACTACAGCCAGAAGTTTAGCGCGCCTGAGCGCAACTACTGCGTCACAAGGAAGGAGCTGCTGGCTGTGGTTAGAAGCCTGGACCACTTTTACTCTTACCTCTATGGTGCCCCGTTCACCGTGAGGACGGACCACGCAGCCCTACGGTGGCTGAAAACACAGAGGAACCCGGAGGGCCAGCTGGCACGTTGGCTTGGAAAGTTGGAGCAGCACAACTACCACGTGGTGCACCGCCCGGGTAAGGCACACACCAACGCTGAAAGCCTCAGCCGGCGCCCGTGTGGACCAGACTGCCGTCACTGTAGCGGTAAGGAGCCAGTGGAATGCCAACGGACAGAGGTGTCCGTGGACTCGTCCAACAGCGAAGACGGATGGCAGGAGGCCCAGTTGAAAGACCCGGACATCGGCCCCATCGTGAGGATGCTTGAGTCAGGCGCGGCCAGACCACCACGGGGGGAGGTAGCAGCACTGAGCCCCGCCGCGAAGCACTACTGGGATCATTGGGACACCCTCGCCCTGGGCGGGGGAGTGATGCTTAAGCGATGGTTGATGCCAGACGGGCGAATACGGTTTTGGCAGACCGTTGTTCCGAAGGTCATGCGGGCGAGGCTAATGCGGGAAGCCCACGACAACATCACCAGTGGACGCTTGGGCGTGAAGAAGACGTTCGGCAGACTACGGCAGCGATTTTACTGGGCAGGGTTACCCCAGGATGTGGAGGAGTGGTGCCGGGCTTGCGACACCTGCAGTGCCAAAAGGGTCCCGGACGTAGGAGCAGGGCCTCTCAGCAGCTGTACCAGGTGGGGGCCCCCATGGAGCGGGTGGCCGTCGACATCGTTGGGCCACTCCCGACAACAGCTGCAGGCAACCGTTTTATCTGTGTTGCCATGGACTACTTCACGAAGTGGCCTGAAGCGTACGCCCTGCCCAACCACGAAGCCACCACCGTCGCCGAAGTGCTGGTCGAGCAGTTCTTCTCCAGATTCGGCGTTCCGGGAGAGCTCCATTCCGACCAGGGCCGCGAGTTTGAGACAGGAGTATTTCTAGAGTGCTGCAAGCTTCTGGGCTCAAGGAAGACTAGGACTACACCTTTGCGGCCGCAGTCGGACGGGATGGAAGAACGGTTCAACCGCACCCTTGCTCAGGAGCTCGCAACGTTCTGCAGGGATGGCCAGACTGAGTGGGACAGGATGTTGCCGCTGCTGCTAATGACCTATCGCTCCGCAGAGCACTAGGCCACCTCATACGCCTGCCCGCCTCATGCTGGGATGGGAAATCCGCCTTCCTGTGGACCTCGTCACTGGTCGTCCGCCGGATGAAGAATTACCTACAGTAAGAATAACATACGCCATGGCCTTACAAGAGCGATTAGCAGAGACTCACCACCAAGTGCGGGAGAACCTGCACTTCACCCCTGAGCCAATGAAACGCCACTACGACCGTGGTGCCAGAGTCACTGGTCACGCAGAGGGTGATCAGGTATGGCTCCACAACCCAAGGAGGAGGAAGGGTCTCTCGCCCAAGCTCCAGAGTCCTTGGGAGGGCCCCTACATCGTCGTCGAACGGGTATCTGAGGTGACTTACCGGATTCGCGGCGGGACACGCGGCCGGCCAAAGGTGGTGCACGTGGACCGATTGTGGCGCTACCACGGCCCAGGGCGGAACACCTGGGGTCCGAAGCAGGAGGCGGACGACACCTCATCCGAACATGGAGATGACGACATCATGAGCCTACCGGACCACACCGGGAGTTACAATATCTATTCTTCTCAGTTATTCTTTATATTTATTCTTCACGTTTACTCTTTGTAACTCTATTTTCACATTTATCCATCATAATCCTCCGCTCAGCTGATGTAATGTTGACATTTCCCGCCGTTCCGGCATACCAACACTGCCGAATCGCGCGACTTCGTCTTGTCCTGATCGTTACCACGCTGGTAGTCACCGATACCACGAACACAGCGACTGTGAAAACGGATCGAGGCGATGGTAGGGTCTTTGGTGTGTACCAGATGACTGTGACAGCGGCCCTATGTGTAGGTACATTGTGCACTCCTCAGGCCGACACAAGAAAGTCCGCAGTAGACTTATTTCCATTGTGGTGCTGCTAATACAACCTATAAGGGTTAAACTTTATCCTATAAGTGACACTAATGAATAGAAATAATAATTTCCAAATTAAATGCATAGAATAAATTAATTGTGAAAATTACATGCATGAGAAAAACCTTTATTCTACTACAATTGCACAGGTTTGAATTCTTTTTTGAACGACAGTGGCTATACACATAAGATGTGACTTGACTTCTTAAAATTATTCTTAGCATTAATATTTTGTAGAGAGCTAGCCTACGTCTATATGCGGCTTGTTCCATTCGACAACCCCTATAGCTGTGTATTTAGATCTGGATCGACTTTCCTAATGTGAACCTTTTGTTTTAACATTGGGTCTGTTGCTCTTAGTTTCAGACATCTTTGACTGATCAGCTAATTCCAGTAGGAGCACTGAAAATAATGGAGGCATGTGACTTATAGGCACCAGGCCTGGGCCCAAGTACATAATGTAGGCCTATACTCGTTTTTATACGCGTATTTAAGTACTTGTACTCTTAATTGTACTCAGGGTCAAGAGTTCCTTAGCACATGTACTCGGACTCGAAATACTCGACAATTTAAAAGTATTTTTTAGTACAATAAAAATAATGCAAACGTGTGGCTGTTGTGGTGCTTTACGAGCTGCGTGGGTGGAGGTGAGGTTAGGGTGAGGAATTAACGAAGGTGTATCCCATGCTTGGGCCTTGGGAGCCAGGATGGCCTGGGCCCTGGGGCGAGGTGACACTGAGGTCAAGTGAGGTGACTCAGGGCAAGAGGGTTGGCAGTTTGCCACTTGTCACAAGCAGAAGAGGAAAAATAATTTTAAGTATAAATCAGTAAAATATTTGTATTCAGTTCAGTACAGTACAAAAACTCATACGTGAAATCGAGTTCAGCAATAAAACTGAGCACTTGGACAACCACTACAGATTTTTATCGGCGTCGCAGACGCCGAGCAACAGATTGTCCCTCTTAATGTTGTTGTTGTTGTTGTTGTTCTCTTCAAGTTGTTTTCCCGGCTTACCCATGCATTGTAGACATGACATTGTATAATAACATTTGTTAGCCCTGATGAACCCTACAACATGGCATTATAAACAGTCAGCTTTTTTTTCTGTCTTGGCCTGTGGCGCCGGTAGGCCTTCATAGTAGGGCCTGATGGTCGGCCCCAGCCCATTGTGGCGCAGGCAAGTGTTTATAGTGGCGCCATTTTTACTTTTCAGCATTTTCCATTTGAAACCCCTAGTTGGGGAGGTGTTGGAGGGTCAGGCGACGCCGATCTAGCACAGTTTTTGTGCTATTAACACGCTTTTTTCTTTCTCCTTCCCCCTTCACTCCTCTCTCTTTCTCTCTCTCTTGCAAGTTCTGTTAATTTTATAGACTTCTAATCTTGAAAGAGACTACCTATCTCTCTCTTGCAAGTTCTGGTAACTTTATGGGTATCTGACTTGAAAGAGTACCTCTCTCACCTGTTATCTCTCTCTCTCTCTCTCTCTCTCTCTCTCTCTCTCTCTCTCTCTCTCTCTCTCTCTCTCTCTCTCTCTCTCTCCCAAAAACTATCCTGTAGAGGTAAAAAGAAAAATCCTGAAGGGGGAGCCAAAAATATATTGACCTGAACGACAAGAACAAATCACTAGAGTGGTCCCTTTGCTTCGATATGTCACTTACAAAATAAATTGTAACATTAAGGGGGGTTTCTACCCGAATAATTAAAAAAAAAATTTAAAATTTTTTTATTCGCTTATTGGAGGCTAATATGACCGGCCTTTAATTCCCAGCAATGTTTAAAGGCCGCGTGACAGTTTAAAGGTCCCAACTGTCAGTTTAAAAGGCTGCCCAGCTGTCAGATCTGTCAAATACCTTTAAAAATCGTGAATACAGTAATTTTTCTCGAAAATTACGCAAAAAAATAGTTTATTTTAGTCTCACCTCCTTTACATACGTTTTCTCAAAGCTATCCCTTTGAGAGAACGGGATTGTGACCTGTGAAGAGGAAGGGGAAGCCACAGAAGCTGATAAGGAGTTTGTTTACAAGCTTGTGAAGGACATTTACTGTGTTTTTCTGCTCTCTACCTATATTTTCGAGGATGGGAAGGAGAAAGAAAAGTCTGGTGAGGCTTCAGAAGTCTCATAAGGAGTGGGTTGAGAGAAAACACCTTGAAGATCAGCCCTCTACATCAAGCTCTGCTAATGTGAGTACCTCTGATGATATTCTCCTGCCAAGCACTTCAGTTGAAGTCCTTGAAGGAGATACAAGTACTCTTGAGAAGAGAATGTCACTTATAAGAGATGTTATAGGTGATAAAGCTATGCAGATAAATGATAAACCTAACATACTAACATCTGCAGATCAAGTGACAACATCATTCCAAGCAGCTTCACCACTCTGTGGCAATTGTTTGGCCAGGCTTGAGATATGCTTTGATGAGACACCCACTATTACAAATATTCATGTGAAGTGTAAGGGAAAGTGTAGTGAAGAAGAAGATAAGAGCAAGGAGGAAGAGAAGCAAGTGTTGGGCTCAAATGAGACTCTTATATTGTACTGTTTGGAGCATGGCTTAGGTTATACTGGATACTGTGACTTGATGACATATATGAAATTGAAACCAGTAACCATTAGAACTTTTTATAAGATCAGACAGAAAGTTGGAAATATGATAGAGAACAAAAACATGGAAAAGAATGAGGCAATGAAAAAATGTGTTTTCCATCATTATGGAAGGCTAGGCCATACACCAGATGAGAATGGCATTCTGAATGCCATTTTTGGTACAAAAACACCCCTTGATGATGAAACTGCTTTTCCGAGAACCCCCAGTGGTGAGGTGCCTTATGTACCGGTAAAGGCTCATTAGGTTAGAAACACTGTATGATATTGATTTACTTACATATGATCAGGTGTGCCCAGAAGTACTTCCATACCAAAATTTATAGTTGTATAGCAAAAAGAAATAGAGTTATTAAAGAAATTGGAAACTTTTTCTTTTTTTAGCTCTCCTGAAAAAGCAGTTTTCAAACTAAAATGCTATTTTGTCCCTATTTATGAACCGATTTTCATGAAACAAAGTGCATTTTAAAGATCAAGAAGTTTGCAACAGCTTGTCGAGGGCCTTTTTTGTCTATTATTTTTTTATATATTTTTTTGTTAATTTTGTTTTATTCTTCTTAGTTACTTTTTTTAAAATTCAGATAAAGAAAATCAATAACCTAAATAATAAATCTGCCCTCGGGATCTTATTAGAAATGCATTGAAATATAACATATTCGAAAACCATGACCGTCACTGAAAAAATGAAAGAGAAATAGACCTATCCGTTAACATGTAAAAGGTGGGGGTAGAAACCTCCCAGTACAATGCAATAAAACGTGAGAAAAAGGGAGATTGAGCACTGGACAGGAGAAACAGCAAGAGGCAAGGAGATCGAGGAGAGACAAAGACAGGGTAAGGGCAATAAGGACAGGCAGAGAGAGGCGGGGCAAAGCAGAAGAGAAACCAATTTTACATGCCTGAGTTTGCGTGACGCTATGCGTGTTTTTTGGCATTGGGCAAATTTCTTGAAATGTTTGCACTTAAACTTCTTTCTCTTTTTGCTGCTTTTTCCAGTAAGTTCCCCGTCCTCTTCCGCCCTTTACCAACAGGAGCAGCACCTCTTGGAACACCAGGATTGTGTCTTGCAATGAATGTTGCCATGATTGACATGGAATCTTTCCCCTTCCACAACCACCACTAACCTTGCTCGTGCCTTGGGAAAACATTGCACAGAAAGCACTACATGTTCAGATAATTGCTTGATTTACAATACTTTCTACCCAGTTTCATTACTCTTTTAAGTGCCACATCAGTCTCTCCATCTCCATAGTCTTTCACCATTTCCTTTATGAAACACAGATACTCATTTAATGTAGTTTCTGAAGATTGTTGTAGCCATTGGACCTGTTGAATCTCTAGGATGCACATCAATAAAGTCATCATCACTGTTTTCTTGGTGCTCAATTTCACACAATCTGTTGCTTGTTTTAGAAGTCAATGCAGAAGTGCCTACTTCTTCACTTCCCAATGTGAAACAATGTAATGCCTCTTCCCCTGCCAACACATAACTTGCCTTATCCTCTTCTTTGACTCCCAACACAGAACTACTTGCCTCTTCACTTTCCAATGCAGAACTATCCTCTTATCTAACAGCCAATTATATAATCAAATAGATACAAAAAATATCATCGTCAGATATTATAATTGTGATTTATAATCGCCGAACGCTGTGGTAGCGAGTTCCCTCTTTTCCCAAAGTTTTAGATTTAGAAGTAGCCACCGGAGCCCCGCACCTCTGACTGGTCAACAGAAAGCATGGTAACTGGTGATAAATAGGATCGCTTTCATGTCGCTTATCATGTCGTCAGGGGCTGCCAGAGTTGTGTTTTGAGACGTTCCGTCCTCATCGCAAATGGCTACTTTATCGCCTGCATGGAAAATATTCAAGATAATCATTGGAGGAATGCCTCAAATCTATTGATACATACTTTTTTTCAAAATATGCTGCGCGAGTGCATGGAGTCAGCTGACAGCGCGATCCGTCACCCCTCGGAACATGGAGTGCAGTAAACTGTCTGGCTGCATATCTGTGCCTGACCTGCAGATAGGTCTCGCCTACAGCCTTGATCAGTAACACAAGAACGGATTACTGTCTAACATGTGTTGTGCCAGGCTGGAGAAGACAGCCCTCTCCTGGAACTCAGACAGTACCGTACAAGTGTTACAATGTTGTGCCAAGCATGTGTTGACAACTTTGCATATGGTTGGTCACTATACTGTAAAGCTTTCTCTCTGAATTTTGTTTCACACACAAGACAAATGGCAACATCTCTGGATGGAAAAGATAGGTGGCCTTTATTTTCAACTGAGATAAATCAGTGAGTTGCATCCAGATGTTGGGTAAATAAAGCACGACTCACACTTTAAAGATCTCTTAGGTTTTAAGCTGACAAATCCGGCTATATAGCCAACGATCTTGCCAGAGAGATGTTGCTAACACTTTGATCAAATAATCAATGTGCATTTGTCCTGTGCATGTCTTGTTTATAAAAGTTATACACGCTTGCTTGAATATCAGACATAAAAATGAATGAATAAATAACTTACTGATGAAGAGTGATGGATGGATCAGATTTTTGTTCGCTTGTTCATTGCACCCAAATGAAACACAGGTAGTCAGCATTCAAGACCACACACAGAGCGACACTCCTGCCTTTATTACTCTCGCTGCACGAGAGCTCTACTGAATTATAGACAGAGAATATGTGTGGATGGACTTGGGTCAAGACCTGACACCCCTTATTAATTATCTGTCCTCACTCTGACCTCGGTTTTTCTCGACCTGAGTCATCATAGCCCAACCCATAAACAGACCTGACTCTCCCTATTAACTATGTGACCTCACCCCAACCCCACCTCTTAGACAGGGGACAAACATACATTCCAACGTAGCGAAATACTTCCATGACATGTTTCATCACTACCCAGCAGTCGCTGCCGAGCCCTACAAAAAGATGGCCGACTGACATTTCGCTGGCATCAGCCCGAGCGCCTCACGGCCTCTCCACCCTTTATACCTCCATGCCTCGGAAGGTCAAAGCTGAAAGGATAATGACCTGAGGATTAACGCAGAAGAAGGAGGAAGGAGGTTGGGTAGAGCAGCGGCAACAGGTGGAGGAAAAAGATGGTGGGTGTGTATATTTAACTTTACTATGTTTTATTTTAAGGTGTATTTATTTATATATTTTATTTTATTGTTGTTTCTTTTTTATTTTTTTTCCTATTGATGTTTTCTTATTCTTTTCTTTCTTTTTTCTTTCTTATTACTTTTTTTTCCTTTCTTTCGTGTCTGTGTCATATTTTTTGCAGTCCTTTTTCTTGCTCCTGGTTTTCTTTTTCGATATTGTTTTATTTGCTGTTCTCTATTTTTTATCATCCTCTCTTGGCGTTCTTCGTTGGTCTGGGTGAGACTCTTTCCTCCCAGAAGAGACCCACCCGTAATTTTGTTATCTTTATTATATCATCCATTTTTGTGTGTTCTTTTTCAGTCTGGACGACCCTCTCTCCTCGCAGGAAAGACTCACCCACACTTTTGATGATATTAATGTTAGGGCCGAAGGGTGGATCATGTTTGTGTCTTCCTTATCTCCATGTTGTTTCTATACTTTCCCTTACTTGGTGTTTTGTTTCTATATTATGTTTTTGAGGTGTTCGTTTAAGATATCCATTTTTTAAAGTTGTTTTTATACTATCTTATTTGGTTTAGTAACACTTACACAGTTCTGGTGTTGTCTACCGCAGCATCTGTGTGTAAAGCACTTATCCTAGGACCAGAAGTCGATATAAACACACCTTCAGAAGTAATACCAACCAACACCAAATCAAATTATAATAGAGATGCTAGAAACCTAAATACAGCCATGAACGAAATTTTCAGGAGACGAAACATCTCATGACTGTCTTCAGCCAGCGTGGGGCTGTTCATGAGGTGGATACGGACCCGTGTACATTCGGCACTCAGTGATATATATATATATATATATATATATATATATATATATCTATATAGATATATATATATATATATATATATATATATATATATATACATACATCACCCGATCATCCGACAAGTCCGCTGCCTACGTGATTATGAACAAAACAGAATACCTGGAGAAAATTGACACTATTCTGGCGGACGAAAGAAAATTTGTGAAAATCAGCAAAGACCCTACGGAAGCCCTTAAGAAAAAGCTGAACAAATTCATCACCATGAGCAACATCAACAGCGAGACCATCAAAATTAACAAGGTCTCTGGTGAATATGGTATGGGCTACTGCTATGGCACTGTGAAGACACATAAACCAGGAAACAAACTTAGGCCCAGCATCACAAATCCCGACACCGACTTATAATATCGCGAAGAAACTCTGCAAAATTCTTACACCATACGTCCCAACAACATATAGCCTGAACTCAGCAACAGACTTCCTCGACATCCTGAAGAGCAACAACTCAAGAGGAATCATCGCTTCACTGGACGTTGAATCACTCTTCACGAATGTCCCTGTTGAACACACCATCAACTACATCGCTCAGCGAGTGTACCATGACGACAGCACCCCACCGCTCGACATCCCAGAAGCAGCTCTACGTGGCCTACTTCAATGCTGCACGAAAGAAGCGCCATTCACCTGTCCACGGAGTCAAAAATACCAGCAAATCGATGGCGTCGCTATGGGCTCTCCATTGGGAGTGCTTCTATCAAATTTCTTCATGGGCTGCATTGAAGATGAAGTTTTCAAAACAATAAACAAGCCGGACATCTACTGCCGATACATCGATGACATCTTCATCAAAACGAAGAACGAAGAAGACATGGAAGACATACGTACCTGCCTACAAGAGATATCAGGACTTAAGTTCACAATAGAAAGAAGCGCCGAGGGGAGAATGCCGTTCCTGGACATACTCGTCACCCAGAACCAGGAAAACTTCTCCACAAACGTCAACGTAAAACCGACGAACAATGGCCAGTGTCTCAACGGTAAAAGCGAGTGCCCTCAGCGGTACAAAGACTCTACCATTGCCGCCTACATCAGAAGAGCTATCACCCACTGCAGCACGTGGAAAGAAGTCCATGGAGAAATAAGCAGATCAACCAATGTACTCCTCAGCAACGGGTTCAACACCAACGACATTGAAAAACAAGTTAAGAAGACCATGAACAAATGGTACTGTGAAAAAGAAGACACGGTGGAGAAGAACGAGCCCATCAAACTCTACTATAAAGCACACTTCTCCAAAAGCTACAAAGAAGACGAGCGTATAATGCGCCAAATCGTCAAGGAAAACGTCACTCCCACCAACCCAGAAAAGAAAATAAGCCTCACCATCTACTACAGAAGTAAGAAGACCAGCCACCTCCTACTACGAAACAGCCCAGCAGTCGACAAAAAGAATACTCAACAGTCACATGTTGTATATAGGTTCACTTGCAACCAAAGGAACTGTGCAGCCCTTCAATCAACCTATATCGGCATGACGACACTGAGATTAAGCAGACGACTCAGCTATCACCTTGCATCAGGAGCGCCCAAGACCCACACTGAGCAAGTACATAAGACGAAACTTACAAGAAAAACTCTAGAAGAAAATACCGAAATAATTACAACATGCAACGACTACAGACGCCTGCCCATCTTAGAAGCGTTGTACATCAAGGATATGGAGCCAAATCTTAACATCCAACAACAAGATCTGCAGGCTCTTCCAAACATGAGGAAAGGTGACCAGCCGGCAACGCTCAGCCAATCAGGAGCCGAGGCAGCGAGGAACCCCGGGGAGCCAGCCGTATAAAGGCAACCCCGCGCGGACACCCAGCGGCGGCGGCGGAGGCGTCCCTAGACCCGCAACGAGCTTGCATTGCTCGCCCACCCCTTACAGGGCCGCCATTTGGCCAAGGCCCTGTCCCCCTTTTTATGGGGGTTAATCTTAAAGGACACCCAGCAGTGGACCGCCAGCACTCGTCGAGCGAGCAATCTCCCGGCCTCTGGGCCACCTATAGACTGCTGAATTGCTCGCTCGGTTCAGCTACGGGCTGCTCCTGGGCGCCTGCTCGGAGGGTCCGTGCCTCCGTCGCTGCTCGCCGGCTTCTGCCCGTGGCTGTGGCGGCGGCGGAGGCTTCCCCACACCCGCCGCACGCCAGCGGCGGGTTCCCCCCTGCGACGGGCCGTCAATGGACAAAGGCCCGTTCCTAAATCCCTAAAGAAGACACCCAGCGAGTGGACCGCCAGCACTCCTCGGGCGAGCAGCCGGGTGGCCCTTCTGCAGAGGCGAGGTGGCTCGCTTGGTCATCCTCGCTTTGGGTCACCCCTCTGCGGTTATAGTCGACTGCTGGGCTGCTCGCTCGTACACCGCTACGGGCTGCTCCCTGGGCGCCTGCCCGGAGGGCCCGTGCCTCCGTCGCTGCTCGCCGGCTGTTACCCGTGGCTGTGGCGGCGGCGGAGGCGTCCCTAGACCCGCAACGAGCTTGCATTGCTCGCCCACCCCTTACAGGGCCGCCATTTGGCCAAGGCCCTGTCCCCCTTTTTATGGGGGTTAATCTTAAAGGAAGGAAGGAATGACACCCAGCGGAGTGGACCGCCAGCACTCGTCGAGCGAGCAACTCTCCCGGCCTCTGGGCCACCTATAGACTGCGGAGTTGCTCGCTCGGCTCAGCTACGGGCTGTTCCTGAGCGCCTGCTCGGAGGGCCCGTGCCTCCGTCGCTGCTCGCCGGCTTCTACCCGTGGCTGTGGCGGCGGCGGAGGCTTCCCCACACCCGCCGCACGCCAGCGGCGGGTTCCCCCCTGCGACGGGCCGTCAATCGACAAAGGTCCGTTCCCCCTTTTTAGGGGGTAAATCCCTAACGAACGACACCCAGCGTGAGTGGAACGCCAGCACTCCTCGGGCGAGCAGCCGGGTGGCCCTTCTACGGAGGCGAGGTGGACCCGTGGGGTCATCCTCCCTTAGGGCCACCCCTCCGTGGTCAAGTCGACCAGTCGGCTGCTCGCCCGTGTCAGCTACGGGTGTCTGCTGGGCGCCTGCCCAGAGAGCCCGTGCCTCCGTCGCTGCTCGCCGGCTCTTACTCGTGGCTGTGGCGGCGGCGGAGGCTTCCCCACACCCGCCGCACGCCAGCGGCGGGTTCCCCCCTGCGACGGGCCGTCGCAATGACAAAGGCCCGTTCCCCCTTTTTAGGGGGTAAACCCACAGAAGGACACCCAGTCATTCTCCTCTCACACCTCGAGATGGACACACTCACTCCCAACGCCACTGAAGAAGGGTCCAGGACCCGAAATCGCGATCTGGCTACTCAGATGATATCCTACGGGGATATCATCAACAAACTCCCTAAAGAGAATAAGACACTCCTTAGACAAAAAGAGAACATCCTAAAGAAAATAATCAACGCTGAACTGACAATCACATTTAATGATATATCTATATATATATATATATATATATATATATATATATATATATATATATATATATATATATATACATATAAAGACGCAAACCTGGGTAAAGTATGTTATTTCCCGACCAGCAGGTACCGTGTTTGACCGCTTGGCACCAAACGATAACTTGTATTCCGGAATCCAGAAAAAGAAAGATAACCGATTTCACTATATAGGAAAAATACCTCTTTGACAGTTATCCAGGCGGCCGCGCGTTCCACTGCATGTATAGCCAAAACAGTTTATTAAGAAGTGCAATGATTTACACGGGCCTCTGCGGTGGCTGAGTGGTTAGCGTGCCGGCCCCGCATTTGCCGCGTTGTGGATGATGCGGGATCGGATCCGCCGCTACCACCTGGAATTTTTCAGTCACCGCCGAGTGGCCTAAGACCACCAACATCCTGTCCTGATGACCACCCATCAGCCCGGACTCTAGAAGAACCTGTGCAAGTGAAATCAAGAATGAGCTCCGGGGGACAGCATGAGCCAAGAATAATGGCGCCACTATAAACAATTGCCTGCGCCATGACGAGCTCGGGCCGACCATCAGGCACCTAAGGAATAGCCTACCAGGGCTATAGGCCATATGTAAAAAAAAATAAAAAATACATGCAACCAGCCAGATCAACGCGTCTGCATCCTTTCCTCCTCCGCTGTGTGGGTGTTGGAGGTTGAGGCGTTCCGCCCTGAACCACATAGAATAGACAAGGCCATTACAATTGGTAACCTGGTTGATTTTAAACTTCCTTTTTAATAATTTTATTGATATGAAAATGTTATAGGAGTTGAGGACCATTATATAGATACGCAGTGGCGGATCCAGGGGGAGGGGGAGGGGGGCGGCGGCCGCCCCCCCCTTAGGACCTAAATTGCGCCCTTTCAAAGATTCACTGAGATCTGGGGGATATCATTCCTGTGAACACTACTACTAGCCTACTAATTATAATGATAATTATAATAACAGTACTACTACTACTACTACTATTATTACTATTACTACTACTACTGCTGCAACTACTAATACTACACTACTACTACTACTACTACTACTACTACTTCTACAACTACTTCTAGAACTACTACTACTACTACTGCTACTACTACTACTACTACTACAACTACTACTACTACTACTACTACTACTGCTACTACGACTACTACTACTACTACTACTACTAATAATAATAATAATAATAATAATAATAATAATAAAAATAATAAAAATAATACATAGAAAATAAATAAAAGAAATTGCGAACATTATCGTATTTGTATTTGTAAAAAAAAAAAAGCGCATATATATATATATATATATATATATATATATATATATATATATATATATATATATATATATATATATATATATATATATATATATATATATATATATATATATATATATATATATATATATATATATATATCTATATATATATATATATATATATATATATATATATATATCTTGTAAATTAGTTCCCTCCCCCCCTTCACCTGGAGCTGGATTCGCCACTTAAGATAAGGTTAATTAAAGCACTATTGCACGTACGCGCTGTTACTTTCATTTCACCCCTGACGCAGCAATGGGATGATCAATGCGATTCTTAACGGAGCTGATCGTTGTCGCATTATTTCTGCAGGAAGGCTGTTCCACTGGCGGACAACTCGGCTCGAGAACTAGCTCCATGTGATGTCTGTACTGCATCGCTTCGCATTGTTCGACCGTAGTTTCTTGTTCTCGGGTTAGTTTGGAAGGCAAAAAGCTTGGAGTGATCTACATCACTGAATTTCTTAAAGTATTTGAACACATAGATCAGGTCTCCCCTGCAGTCGTCTCTTTTCTAACGTAAAGAGACTGAGAGTCGCTTCAATCGTTCGTCATAAGGCTGAGCTCGGATAGTCCAGTCGCCTCTATATTTGTCCAACCACTCCTTGTGTGTGTGTGTGTGTGTGTGTGTGTGTGTGTGTGTGTGTGTAGCTTGCCTCGCACATGGGTAACTAATTGTGTGATAGATTGAGCAATTATTTACTGCTACAAGGGACAAATGTAGCTGAGAATGACGCACCAAAGAATTCATGTCCAACGCCTGTACAGCGACACAAAGGAAGCCAAACGGACGCCAAAGGAGCTAATGGAACCGAACCAGAAGAAAGGAAAATACAGTAACAAAAAAATAAAGAGAATAATAGATAAACAAGTAGTAGTTCTGGTAGAAGGGAAAGACAAGAAAATATCGTGAAGAAACCGAACCAGAAAAAAGAGGAATGAAGAGGAAAATACGGAACCCTTGCAAGCTACTGGAACAACAACAACAACAGGAAAAAAGAGAAAGATAGGAAAATAAGTAGTGGTAGTTAACAGATGGAAAATAAGAAAATAAGAAAATAGCTGATGGAACCGAACCAGAAGAAGAAGAAGAGGAACAGGAAAATACTGAATCTTGAGAAGCAACTTGAGTGGAAAAAAGACAAATAAAGAGTAATAGTAGAAAGGAAAGAAGACAAGAAGAAAAGAAAATATAAAGAAAATGTAAAAAAAGGAATAGAATGAGTCACAACATACTACTGGGAAACGGAAGAAATATAAAGTAAAAAAAAAGAAGAAAAGGCGAGACGGAAACAGTGAAAAATAAATAACTGACTGAGAAAAAGAAAAAGAAGAGAGAAACGGAAGGAAAGGCCTTCCTTCAATGCCTCAAAAACTCAATTTCTCCACCTGTCAACTCGACACAATCTTCCAAACACCTATCCCCTATTCTTCGACAACACTCAGCTGTCACCTTCTTCAACACTAAACATCCTCGGTCTATCCTTAACTCAAAATCTCAACTGGAAACTTCATATCTCTTCCCTCGCTAAATCAGCTTCCTCGAGGTTGGGCGTTCTATATCGTCTCCTCCAGTTCTTCTCCCCCGCGCAGTTGCTATCCATATACAAGGGCCTTGTCCGCCCCCGTATGGAGTATGCATCTCACGTGTGGGGGGGCTCCACCCACACAGCTCTTCTGGACAGAGTGGAGGCTAAGGCTCTTCGTCTCATCAGCTCTCCTCCTCCTACTGATAGTCTTCTACCTCTTAAATTCCGCCGCGATGTTGCCTCTCTTTCTATCTTCTATCGATTTTTCCACGCTGACTGCTCTTCTGAACTTGCTAACTGCATGCCTCCCCCCCCTCCCGCGGCCCCCCTGCACACGACTTTCTACTCATGCTCATCTCTATACTGTCCAAACCCCTTATGCAAGAGTTAACCAGCATCTTCACTCTTTCATCCCTCACGCTGGTAAACTCTGGAACAATCTTCCTTCATATGTATTTCCTCCTGCCTACGACTTGAACTCTTTCAAGAGGAGGGTATCAGGACACCTCTCCTCCCGAATTTGACCTTGCTTTTGGCCACCTCTTCTGATTCTTTTATGGGAGCAGCGATTAGCGGTTTTTTTATTATTTTTTTTTGTGCCCTTGAGCTGCCTCCTTTGTTGTAAAAAAAAAAAAAATCACAACAGTCGTCTCATTCACGTTCATTATTCACGCGAGAACACAAGATTAAGCTTCCGTGTGTCGAGCCCATTAGCGTCTACAGGTGAGACCAGGTGACACGTCCCCCCCCCATCCCTACATACCCGCCATCACCACCACCACCACTAATACCTGTCACCATTACTACTGCTACTACTACTACTACTACTACTACTATTACTACTACTACTACTACTACTACCACCATATATCTAGCATTCTATTGGCTCGTAAATGTAGCCAATGAACACGCACCTCTGAGCCCCGACGACGTCTCTGATTCAATAAAAGCTCGTGATTGGTCGGCTTCATGGACTTTTACCTACGTTACCTATATGATGATGGTGGTGGTGGTGAAGCTCAAATACACAAAGCCACTTCAGTAGAGGTGTGAAGGGTAGTCCTGTACTGAACCTCAGGTGGGTTGGTGTACAGGTAACTTTCTTCGCTTTCAAGTTCATGGTACGTTATCAAAGTTTCCTTACTGAACTGGAACGTATCTTCCTCTTCTCTTAATTTCTTCTTTTTATCCGCGGAAGATGAGTCATATAATATTAATCCTCAGTCTGCTATTGCTTCCTGATATTGACTTGAATCTAACTGAATACGTCTCTTAAGCTTCTCTGACAGGCTAGAAGAGAGGAAAGATTAAGAAAGGAAGGAAGAGATGGAGGGCAAGGGAGGGCGTGAAGGCTCCTGCAGGACTCCAAGACTGGCTCGGTGGTGGTGATGATGGTGGTGGTGATGGTGGTATTTGTTTCCCCAGTTCTCTCTCGCTACTACTATAAGGTGTGTGTGTGTGTGTGTGTGTGTGTGTGTGTGTGTGTGTGTGTGTGTGTGTGTGTGTGTGTGTGATAGTTTTTTCATCTCTATTCAGCTTTTCCTGTTCATTTAAGATTATACATCCATGAAATTTAAAACTGGCTGTATTCTTCTTAGCTCCTTCCTTTCTTTCATTAATTATATCTAGTCTAGGGGTTGGAGGGGGGTCTATGTGCATGAGAGAGGCAGAGGGTTACTCTTCAGATTTGATAAATATATGGTCTTGGCTTAAAAAAGCTTGGGTAGACATCTGGGAAGGTGGGCCTTCTCTTGTATAAGCCGTTTGAAAATCACATGTTTGAATAATTTTTTTCTGCTAAATCGCGTCTGACCAAAATTGAGTTTTCCTTGTATCTCTGGCTCTTATTCACCTAGAATGATGGTGTTAGTGTCTAGACATATGTTTATTGGGTCAAGGAATTCATTTATGTCATTTACAATTCAATCCAACCAACTCCAAGGGCTCATCTCTGGTATTCAAAGTCTTATGGAATCACATTTCCATGGTGATTTACGCTCTGTCTACTGTTCTGTATGAAATTTCATATTTGTGCTGCAAGATTTTTGTGAACAATTGCATTCAAGTAATGTATGCAGTAATTAGGAAAAAAAGTCTCATTCTATTATATGGAAATTTTACTGTAATCAAAGAGCAGGCATCATGAACGACGAACACCAATTTACAAACTTCTCAGGAATTTGCGCAATTTACTTTGAGCATGAGATGCTCACATTCAAAACTTCAATTGTGTAAATTATATGTTCCCACAGAGACTTTCTTCTTTAAGGCTACAGGCACAAAATCTAGTGCGAAGGACACCTTTCCGTTTGCAGGAGCAGGAAGCCCTCGCACACTTTTTACACACGCAGCGAACTGTGTATTCTTCTGGCAAAGGGTTGTGCCAAACGATAGGATGTAGCAACTCATCATCCAGCACATATCCAAATGATGTTGGATCTGGCTTGTCAACAGCAGTCTCAAACACACAAAGCATTTCCTTGGTTGCAATGCATGCTCTGAGGATGTAAGCCTTGATGGCTTCACTAGTTGGAGGCAGTTCATTGCTACCCTTGCTGTGGAAATACAAGTGAGACCGCAACTCATTCATTATCTGAACTGCTGTATCTTTCTTGAGGACCTGGACCAGGTACGCCTCAGCTTTTGACAAACTATCAGACAATTTTGGCTCATGAATGTAGTGGCCAAACTCAGCCAAAAACTGCTCCGGGTTTGCCTTGAGAGCAGCTGGCTTTGTTCCCACTGGTATAGTCATTTCCAGTCAAATGATGCACCGCAGGTAGCACAGAGCAGAGTGAACCATGCTGTGCGCCATGGTATGGATAGGTAAGAACCTTGTTGAGTCACCAACACCACATTTGACCCACAGTTGCTTGAGACCATTGGCTTGAAGGGTAGAGAAATTATACAAAAGGAGGAGGATGACATCACTGTCTGGTGAATGTACTACGACACGGTTAATGTTGTACTTCAGAGAGTTTGCAACATGCAGAGCATTTCCCTCATCAGCTTCCTCCATGTGGGAATGAAGTTCAAGCATTTCCACAACTGCCTCGTTGATTGTAGACTTGCATGGTTTCTCATGTTTAATTTCACCAGCCACAAATTGTTGAGCACTTGTCAGAGAAACAGCTACTGCCTTATGCAACAGGACCTCCAGCTTCAGCTTGTTCTTTGAGGACCCCCAGAACATGTTCATATCCACTGGAAGAGGTGCTGGATGATGAGTTGCTACTTCCTATTGTTGGGTACAACCCTTTGCCAGAAGAATACACAGTTCGCTACGTGTGTAAAAAGTGTGCGAGGGCTTCCTGCTCCTGCAAACGGAAAGGTGTCCTTTGCACTAGATTTTGTGACTATAGCTTTCAAGAAGAAAGTCTCTGTGGGAACATATAATTTACACAATTGAAGTTTTAAATGTGAGCATCTCATGCTCAAAGTAAATTGCGCAAATTCCTGAGAAGTCTGTAAGGGTAAGGTGGTGGCTGAGTGGTTAGCGTGCTGTGGTCACATTCACTACGCTATGGACAACGTCGGTTCGAGTCCCAAGCTACCACCTGTGATTTTTCTGTCACCGCCGAGTGGCCTAGGACTACCCACATGGTGCCCAGAAGACCACCCATCAACCCGGACTCTAGAAGAAACCGTCCAGTGAATCAAGAATGAGTTCCGGGGGTCAGCATGAGCCAAGCATAACTGGCGCTACTATAAAAAAAATTGCCTGCGCCACGACGGGCTTGGGCCGACCATCTGGTCCCTGAAAAAAGCCTACCGGAGCTATTGGCGGAAATGTGAAAAAAAATTGGTGTTCGTCGTTCATCTTTGGTTACAGTAAAATTTCCATATAATAGAATGAGACTTTTTTTCCTAATTACTTCATACATTACTTGAATGCAATTGTTCACAAAAATCTTGCAGCACAAATATGAAATTTCATACAGAACAGTAGACAGAGCGTAAATCACCATGGAAATGTGATTCCATAAGACTTTGAATACCAGAGATGAGCCCTTGGAGTTGGTTGGATTGAATTGTAAATGACATAAATGAATTCCTTGACCCAATAAACATATGTCTAGACACTAACACCCTCATTCTAGGTGAATAAGAGCCAGAGATACAAGGAAAACTCAATTTTGGTCAGACGCGATTTAGCAGAAAAACATTATTCAAACATATGATTTTCAAACGGCTTATACAAGAGAAGGCCCACCTTCCCAGATGTCTACCCAAGCTTTTTTAAGCCAAGACCATATATTTATCAAATCTGAAGAGTAACCCTCCGCCTCTCTCATGCACACAGACCCCCCTCCAGCCCCCCAACTAATCCTTCCTTCTTTCTATTTTTTTCCTTTCTTACTTCTTGCTTCCCTCCTTCATTTAGTCTGTTTCTTGTTTTTTTTCTTCAGTTTTTCATTCTTTTCGTTTCCTTCTTACTCCTTTCTTCCCTCCTTCATTTAGTCTGTTTCTTGTTTTTTTTCAGTTTTTCATTCTTTTCGTTTCCTTCTTACTCCTTTCTTCCCTCCTTCATTTAGTCTGTTTCTTGTTTTTTTTCAGTTTTTCATTCTTTTCGTTTCCTTCTAAGTCATTTCTTCCCTCCTCCAATGAATCTATTTTTTTCTTTTTCTTTTCTTTTCTTTTCTCTCTTACTCCTTCCTTTCCTTCTTCATTGAGTCTATTTTTAGTTTTTGTTTTTGTTTTTCATTCTTTTCTTTTCTCTCTTACTCCTCTCTTCCTCCATTCCTTGTGCTAGTTTCTTGTTTTTTTTAAAGTTTTCATTCTTTTCTTTTCTCTCTTACTCCTCTCTTCCCCCATTCCTTGTGCTAGTTTCTTGTTTTTTTTAAAGTTTTTCATTCTTTTCTTTCCGGTTTTCCTTCCGTCACCGTAACAAAGGTAAAAGGTAACATGGAAACATGGAAACATGGAAATGCAGGCAACAGAAAGCCTATTGGCTCATTACGAGGTCGCCCGCTTGGGTGATTTAATCTGCTCGACCGCCACTTGGGGCTTGGTGAGCAGATGAAAGTACCTCGATATTGAGGAGCAGATGGAAGCCCCTCGTTATTCAGTTTACTCCTGACGCAGCGAAATGACGGTCGATTCTATATTTGAAGGAGTTGATGGTATTCGCATTTACTACTTCTGAGGGAAGATTGTTCCAGTGGCGGATGACTCGGTTTGAAAAGAAACTCCTTCCAATGTCTGTGTTACATCGACTCGACTGAATGGGTAAACCGTTATTTCTAGTTCTTGAGTTGGTTTGCAGTTCATAGAATTTGGAGTAATCGACGTTATTGAACTTTTTTAGATACTTGAAGACTTGAATCATATCCCCTCGTAGGCGTCTTTTCTCCAATGTAAAGAGATTGAGTCGCTTGAGTCGTTCCTCGTACGGTTGAGCCCTGAAGGTTGGAATCATCTTTGTGGCGCGTCGTTGAATCCTTTCCAGTAAAGCAATGTCCTTTCTGTAATAACGGAGTATATGCATGCCATTCCCTTCACAGATTCACCTGGACAGCGCGGGGAGCTTCGCATCCTGCACGCCCTTCAAGGTTTACCTCCCAAACAGCACACACCTGCGGCTCCCCATGTCCTACTGTGCCCAGGTGTGTGACTCCTCCTTCTGCCACGCTTTCCGCCTCCAAGGTAAGCATGTGTGTTGTGGGAGATGACGAGGAGGAGCGAAAGGAGATAGTCAGAAGGGTTGGATTTTCCCGAAGTTGAGTCCACATATTAAAAAGTCAGTCTTATAAAAAGTGATGTAAAAGAGCTAACAAAACCAACTAATCACGCCCTGCAAAACGAGTAAAACAAACAAAAAAATAACAAATAAAAAAACAGCCACAGTTTTGTTAATCCATTTTAGGAACGGAGTTAGTTAGTTAGAAATGCAGGATTTTCCCAGAGCTAAGTCGTAAAAAGTGATATAAAAGATGAACAAAACCAACTGACAGCGCCTTGAAAAAAAATCACGTTAAAAAAACAAAATAAATCAGCCACATTTTTGTTAATAAAGACTAATACGACGTTTAAAAAACAGACGTAAGTAACTAATTTATCCCTGCAGACGAGGAGTGCCACATCATCCCTCTCCTCTTAACCTCCGGCTACTCAATGACACAAGAAGAACCCAACGCCCTGCCCTTCTATCACCTCCTGTCCATGAAGCACTACTACCCCAACACCGACCTTGCCTACCACGCCACTGTGACAGCCGCCTCCAACGCTTGGGTCTCGCCTAGCTTCGAGAAGGACTTGGTAAGGAGGAGGTGGAGAGGGAGAAAGGATGGGTGGGAGTACGCATTGTTTTGGCCAGTTTTCTTTCCCGCCTTTTGGTTTGTCGTATTTCGGACTGCGTGACCAACAATTACTCCAGTGAAAGGGAAGCGAAGATATGTGGGAGTGTGGGAAGGGAAGGTATGGGAATGGAAGGAGGGATAAAGAAGATTTATGTGTGTAGGTGTGTGTGTACTAGGGAAGAAAGAAGATAGGTGTGTGTGGAGAGAGGGCAGGGAATGTCTGGAAATGGAGGGAGGAATAAACAAAGGTATGCATGTATACGTGTATAAGTACTTTTCCGATTTCCCGTGGAATGATTATTGCTTCCAGGATAGAGACCCCTCTGTGTGTGCTCAGCGCATCACAGAGGTGATTGTCTCTGGAATGGAGGCATACATTCCTCGTTCTTTCTCTACTACTCACGCTAAAAAGCCTTGGTTTAAGCGGGTATTACACGTACGGGAACGACTTTTGCTTTGGGCCCAGCTAGGCCTTCGGACGGCAGCTTTCGAGGAGCTGCTGAGGGTTCTTGAGGAAACTTTATCACACGGGGATGTTACGTTTGATAGGCAATCTTGGTCTTGATCTTGACTTTCAGGGACCGTATACCTACTTTCAAGTAGAAATAGATGTTGAGCAATTTCTGTCAGTCATATTCGCCCGTTTTCTTAAACAGTGTTAACCTAGGATACCATATTGTTAGTTAGCTAGACACCCACAAATGGATTTCATAAACACATCTGACGCCGTTCTGTGTATGGCTAGGATCCCACATTATTGGAACATTCGTGTGTTGACCGGCCACACAACATGGGCGACCAAACCCACCCGAAAGAGAAACGAAATGTAAGAAATTATTTATTATATTAAAAAAAATATGAATAACCAATAAATATGCTATTATTCTACTTCTGTTATTATTTCACTTCTCTTTTTCAATCAGTATCTCTGTAATCACAGCAAGTACAAGATTTTAATCACGCTTGTTCTGTCAATGATAGAGAGGCAGCTCACAAAAGGTACCAGAGCCTTCAAACTAATGCTAATTATGAACTTTACATTTCTGCCCGAAATCGTGCCAAATATATTCTCCGACTAACCAAAAATTCTTTCATTAATAGAAAATGCCAAAACCTTGCTTTCTCTAACTCTTCCCGTGACTTCTGGCATCTAGCCAAAAACATCTCCTCCAACCTCACTTCTTCATCTTTCCCTCCACTCCTCAGTCCTGACGGCAACACTGCCGTCTCATCTATCTCTAAGGCTGAACTCTTCTCTCAAACTTTTTCTAAAAACTCCACTCTGGACGATTCTGGGCTATTCCTCCTACTCATCCCCCCCTCTGACTCCCTTATGCCTGTTATAAAGATTCTTCAAAATGATGTTTTCTATGCCCTCTCTGGCCTCAATCCTCAGAAGGCTTATGGACCTGATGGAGTGCCTCCTATTGTCCTCAAAAACTGTGCCTCCGTGCTGTCACCCTGCCTGGTCAAACTCTTTCGCCTCTGCCTGTCAACATCTACCTTTCCTTCTTGCTGGAAGTATGCCTTCATACAGCCTGTGCCTAAGAAGGGTGACCGCTCCAATCCCTTAAACTACCGTCCTATAGCTTTACTTTCTTGTCTATCTAAATCTTTTGAATCAATCCTTAACCGGAAGATTCAAAAGCACCTTTCCACTTATGACCTTCTATCTGATCGCCAGTATGGGTTCCGCAAGGGGCGTTCTACTGGTGATCTCCTAGCCTTCTTAACTAACTCTTGGTCATCCTCTCTTAGCCGTTTCGGTGAAACTTTTGCTATTGCGCTGGACATATCAAAAGCTTTTGATAGGGTCTGGCACAAATCTTTGTTTTCCAAACTACCCTCCTACGGTTTCTATCCTTCTCTCTGTACCTTTATCTCCAGTTTCCTTTCTGACCGTTCTATTTCTGCCGTGGTAGACGGTCACTGTTCTTCCCCTAAATCTATTAACAGTGGTGTCCCACAGGGTTCTGTCCTATCTCCCACTCTTTTTCTGTTGTTCATTGATGATCTTCTTTCCAAAACGAACTGTCCTATCCATTCCTACGCCGATGATTCCACTCTGCATTACTCAACTTCTTTTAATAGAAGACCCACCCTACAGGAACTTAACGACTCAAGGCTGGAGGCTGCAGAACGCTTAGCCTCAGACCTTACTATTATTTCCGATTGGGGCAAGAAGAACCTGGTGTCCTTCAACGCCTCAAAAACACAGTTTCTCCACCTATCCACTCGACACAATCTTCCAAACAACTATCCCCTATTCTTTGACAACACCCAGCTATCACCTTCCTCAACACTAAACATCCTCGGTCTATCCTTAACTCAAAATCTCTTACTAAATCAGCTTCCTCGAGGCTGGGCGTTCTGTACCGTCTCCGTCAGTTCTTCTCCCCTGCACAGTTGCTGTCCATATACAGGGGCCTTGTCCGCCCTCGTATGGAGTATGCATCTCATGTGTGGGGGGGCTCCACTCACACAGCTCTTCTGGACAGAGTGGAGGCTAAGGCTCTTCGTCTCATCAGCTCTCCTCCTCATACTGATAGTCTTCTACCTCTTAAATTCCGCCGCAATGTTGCCTCTCTTTCCATCTTCTATCGATATTTCCACGCTGACTGCTCTTCTGAACTTGCTAACTGCATGCCTCCCCCCCTCCCGCGGCCCCGCTGCACTCGACTTTCTACTCATGCTCATCCCTATACTGTCCAAACCCCTTATGCAAGAGTTAACCAGCATCTTCACTCTTTCATCCCTCACGCTGGTAAACTCTGGAACAATCTTCCTTTATCTATATTTCCTCCTGCCTACGACTTGAACTCTTTCAAGAGGAGGGTATCAGGACACCTCCTCCCGTATTTGATCTTGCTTTCGGCCACTTCTTTTGTTTCTTTTTTAGGAGCAGCGAGTAGCGGGCTTTTTTTTTTATTATTGTTTTCTTTGTTTGTGTGCCCTTAAGCTGCCTCCTTTGTTGTAAAAAAAAAAAATGTGTATTTGGGAAAGATGTATGGGAGAGGGAAGGGAAGGAGAGGGAAGGGAAGGAGGAATGAACAACGGTATGTACGTATGTCTGTAGGAAGAAGATAGAGGATGGATGTGGGCGAAGGAAGTGAAGGTATGGGAATGGAAGGAGGGATAAGGAAGGGTGTGTCAGTCGTATCAGTTCCCCTCAGCAGACGGCAGACGGCATGTAGCTGCCTCCTGTCCCTCTACCACCGCCAGAACCACTCCGTCGTCGTGTCGACGTGGGGGGCGGTCTGTCTGTCTGAAGGAGGTACGCCGTCACCTACAGTCCGCCACAGATCTACTCGCAGGAAGGTCTGAAGTCAGTGTTCCAATTCCTGCCCCTGCAGACGGACGGCGTGCCATGTACCTCGCCTGCACCCCCTACGCCAGCGCCAAACTCCGTCGTCGTGGACCTGGGGGCCAGTGTCTACTGATGAAGGAGGTGCACAATCACCTACAGTCCGCCACAGATCTACTCGCAGAATTTCTACGCTTATGTGAGTCCAACAAAACAGAATCTTTCAAGGCTAACTGTAGAATATTGGTTTGATGTAAAACTTAAGATGGCTATATTAAGACTTTTTATAAGACCCAGAAACCTTTTTAGGACAAGTATTAGTACAGTTTCACAACATATTATTATAAAACAAAGAACTTAGGGTAACTACCGGCATACCTTTTGTACTACGAAGAACTTTTAAGAAAAATATCAAAAACCTTTAGTAGAGCCATCACGAAACTCCTCCCCCTCCTCCTCCTTCTCCCCTTCCTCCTCCTCCTCCTCCTCCTCCTCCTACTACTACTACTACTACTACTACTACTACTACTACTACTACTACTAATAATAATAATAATAATAATAATAATAATTACCTGTACACCTTGGCACAGGTGGGGGATGGGAAAAACAGGCTTGCCTCTCGTTACTACCTTGGTCAGCTGACTCGAGGAGCCACAACCTTTGTGATACGCCGTGAGTGGTGTTAGTGGTGTTGTTATGCTGCTGTGCTCTATTTATTTTTTTCTTGTTTTCTATTTTTTTTCTGTCTTTTTTTTTATTTTTCATTTTTCTCTTTATTTTCTGCTTTCTGCTTTTTCATTTCTGCTTTCTCTTCATTTTCTTCACTTTTTCTTGTTTTTATTCTTTTTTCGTCTTTTTTTATTTTTTTTTGTTGTTGTTGTTTTAGTTGTCGTCATTACAGTGGATTCAGGTAAAGCAAACAAACAATATATATATATATATATATATATATATATATATATATATATATATATATATATATATATATATATATATATATATATATATATATATATATATATATATATATATATATATATATATATATATATATATATATATATATATATATATATATATATATATATATATATATATATATATATATATATATATATATATATATATATATATATATATATATATATATATATATATATATATATATATATATATATATATATATATATATATATATATATATATATATATATATATATATATATATATATATATATATATATATATATATATATATATATATATATATATATATATATATATATATATATATATATATATATATATATATTTATGCAAGCTGTTCATAAAAAAAAAACATAGTTAAAGGGATAATACCAGTAATAAATAATGGCAATGATAATATTTTCTCCTCTCTTCTTCTGTCACTCCTAACCTTACACTTCTTCTCCAGTCAGCCACAAGAAAATCCAATTCGAAAATAGAGGATAATGGAAGGAATAATAATAATAAATAAATAATGATAATGATAGTTTTTCCTTTCTTCTTCCGTCACTCCTAACGTTATTTTTCTTCTGCCGTCAGCCAAAAGAAAGATCCAGTTCGTTACCTTCCTCAAGTCGGACGACCGCCTGTGTCTGTGCCTCGTGCAAGCGTTCTGAGACAAGGAATCAGCAGGGAAGGACGCTTCCGAGTAGGGGTCATGACACCAGGGTCAAGGTCGCGATGGGCTGCTTACAGAGTCGCTACTTCTTGAACATACTTATAAGCTACTGGAAGAGAGTCAACAGAGGGCACATATAGTGATGTAAAGTAATTTGCATCACTACTTCAATTATAATTAAGTGATATCTAAATGTTTCGTGGCTTTATATGTTGCATGCCTCCCCCCTCCCGCGGCCCCGCTGCACTCGACTTTCTACTCATGCTCATCCCTATACTGTCCAAACCCCTTATGCAAGGGTTAACCAGCATCTTCACTCTTTCATCCCTCACGCTGGTAAACTCTGGAACAATCTTCCTTCATCTGTATTTCCTCCTGCCTACGACTTGAACTCTTTCAAGAGGAGGGTATCAGGACACCTCTCCTCCCGAAACTGACCTATCTTTCGGCCACCTCTCTGGATTCTTTTTAGGAGCAGCGAGTAGCGGGCTTTTTTTTATTAATGTTTACTTTTTTTGTGCCCTTGAACTGTCTCCTTTGCTGTAAAAAAAAAGAAAAAAAAAGTCATGTCTTCAACCCTTACAGGCCAATAGAAGTGCTATAATGATAGCCTTTCTATAGTTTTAATATCACATTGTTCTCAAATTTAATATACTGTGGCTTTCATACGGCTCCTTATTATCAAAACTAGCAAACTAGGATATTTAGATAGTTCTGTTGCAGGAACGCGGCTTTAGTTCAGTAGCGGACATGAACTTCACAAAAATATATATATGTGTGTGTGTGTATATATATATATATATATATATATATATATATATATATATATATATATATATATATATATATATATATATATATATATATATATATATATATATATATATATATATATATATATATATATATATATATATATATATATATATATATATATATATATATATATATATATATATATATATATATATATATATATATATATATATATATATATATATATATATATATATATATATATATATATATATATATATATATATATATATATATATATATATATATATATATATATATATATATATATATATATATATATATATATATATATATATAGGTAAGTGAAGTGATAGCGTACTGGACCCACATTCGCCGCGTGATGGACGACGCGGGTTCGAATCTCACGCTACCACTCGGATTTTTCAGTCACCGCCGAGTGGCTTAAACTACCCATGCTGTCCTGAAGACCACCCATCAACCCGGACTCTAGAGGAAGCCGTCCAAGCAGAATCAAGAACGAGTTCAGGGGCAGCATGAGCCAATGCAAGATGGCGCCACTATAAACACTCGCCTGCCAGAACAGGCTGGGCTGACCATCAGGCCCCACCTGGAAGAAGCCTTGGGCCGACCATCAGGCCCCACTGGAAGATGCCTACCAGCAATAGGTAATAAAAAAAAAAATATATATATATATATATATATATATATATATATATATATATATATATATATATATATATATATATATATATATATATATATATATATATATATATATATATATATATATATATATATATATATATATATATATATATATATATATATATATATATATATATATATATATATATATATATATATATATATATATATATATATATATATATATATATATATATATATTTCGTGGTGAGGTCAAATACCGCTCAAGGTCTATGTACATAACCAGAGAGAGTAAATAAAGAAAACTATGTCTGCTGTTTCTCCATATCCTGATGTACATATCATGTGGGTTTCAAGTCCCTAGCTGCCATTGGCAAAGTACACTAACTGCTTCAACTTCATCGCTTGATTTCTCAAAACGTTGTTTTTTGCATTTTGAAAATTATGTCCTCCTTTGCACTTCTTATTACACAAATATTTCCTACTGCAGCTTTTGAAAGTATAAACAAAAAATTAGTTTTACTATGATAACTATCGTTTGAAGTTGATTTCTGATTTTTGACAAATATTTGTCATTTTTTTATTCTTGGATTTTTATTTTATTTACTATTGTATAAAAACAAACAATAGGAAACTTTAATCTCCTATCCTTTCTGATTGAAATGTTCTTTTGAATGAAATAAATTGGTCGATAAATGAGGTAGGAGTTATAAGAAAAACATAAGGAATTTAACACGGGATTCGCGATTTTACAACACCCCCCACCCTAAGGAGGGGTTCCCACTATTCCGTCTTGACGGATCCGTCGACGCTAATGACGTCAAAATGACGTCAGGGAAACAGCGGCCGCCCGTCAGGGATGATCCACTCTGTCAGTCCGTCGCTCATTATTTGTTGACAAACATATGGACAGCATTAACCACAACGACTTCTTGTATATGTTATTTTGTAGCTAAGTACTTCTATTTCATATTTTCATGATATGTAGAATTTTCAACATCACTGGACTGGCACCACCACCGCCGTTACGGACCCAAAAGTTAACTTCAGTTTATCTCTGGACGGGCTCCGCGCAGGGCCCGGGCTCCGTTGATGACGTCACTGACGGTCGACGGATCCGTGAAAACGGCCCCGTTCACACTGTGCCGACTCTGGGCCAAGACAACCCACGACTCTAGGGTACACGAGGTCTTGGGTGTTGATGTGAAAGGGTCGGGCATGTCTTGAAAGAGGTCTTGAGACTGCTGCGCCGACGTCGTCACGGGAGTCTGGAGTCGTGAAGGTTAGCGCAAAAAAGGATTCCATGCTAAACTTTCACGACAAGAGTCGGCAAGAATCTGGACCAACCGTCACGTCCGGTTGAGGTCCGAGGGAGGTCTGGGGCAGTCGTTACGACTGTCAACAGTCTTGGCTTGTCTTGAGACAGTCGTGACGACTGTCGGGGCCATTTTTCAAATTTTTACCGTTTCCT